>NC_090443.1:780907724-781207724 GCF_031143425.1 Pleurodeles waltl | reverse complement strand
CACTGATGCCATTTTCCGTGATATCATTGATGACATCACAAATGGCATCCCAAATGACATCTCAAATGACATCATTCACAGCTGCTTCCTGTACCATTTTTTTCTTTTTTTATAGCTTATTTTGGATACTTAAAATATTTACATCCCCTAATAATATTTGTATAAACAATACTTTTAACTATTCCTTATTAAATCTTTTTCAATATTAGTTTACTTTTACATATTCACCTTCGCCATTCAGTTTATTTGATTCTCACACTAATTTATGATTTATGATGTAATGGCTTAAAGTTCATAAAGTCTAGAAATGAATTGTTTGCATATGGGAGTTACAGCTGATTCGAATATTTTGTATGCTCTAAGTGAAATTGTTATATTTTCCCTATTTGCGATGTATCTGACTGTTTTAAAATGTCAAGTTAGAAAGCAGTGTTAGCTTGAATTCGGCTGTTTTCAATCAAGAACTGCATGGCTGCTTTGTGAAATCATACAAACGTCTTGCAGCTAATTCATTAGTTGAGATATTTTAAATAAATTATACCCTAAAATGATGGCATACAACGCTTGAAAAGAGTGTTCCTATTTATTTCCTGCAAAGATGAGTTTATAAAATTGAAATGCAAAATAAACGTTAATTTAAGACAGGCACAATTTATACAAAACTTTCTCCTAAACTAAAACTGATAATAGGTCACTTATGCTTTAATCATCTTCGGTAATATTGTTTGCCCCTTTGTTTTGTTTGGAACATATTCTGATTCATTCTTTTCAAATATTCAATAAAAAAATTATTTTCACCTTTTCTACTTAAGATTCTGCTAGCTTTAGTCACATTAGGAAAGGAAATTTCGATCTGGATAGCTCCAAAAATCGTTTTCTTTTCTGATTTAGTTGCAAGTCCAGCCAAATCACGGGAAATTTGCTCAGCTTTTGTGATATGTCTTCTTTAAATGCCTTTGGTTTTGGGTTGTATGTTGGTCTTCGCACCCTTTTGAAAGTTCACCACAGGGCGGATCAATCATGATCTCAATGTTCAATTGAAATATACCCAAAATATAGCTCAGATCCGCACTATTTTTCAAGAAAAGTCATGCACAGGGAAATGCAGGTCTCTCCGAGGACAAGTAGGTTGTGGTGTGCCCCAATCTTTTTTCAGAGATACCTGTAATCTCTTAATGTGACCTTGACATCTCCCAAAGCTAAAACGTGAATGGATTGTACTTGATGTAACCTGAATGAAAACAAAAATAAGAATTTCCTCGTGGGCACTGATGCACTTTAAAAAAATGCATGATCGAAGTTCCTGCCCTTCGTCAAAAGTGTGAAAGAAGTGTGTACACTGATAAGAACACAAGACATATTAAAAAGGTAACAGGTCTGAGTCGGGTCCAGATGCCATGTTGGTTTTGGACTTCCAACAGTGGCACTGATATCTCAGTTGTATTTGCATCCTGTCCAGCCCTCAACACTGCTGCATTAAGGCAGAGCAAGGGTTCTCTAATATGCCACATCTCTGGTGTTTTAACAAATGTTTTTTGACAGAGAAAGATTGAGGGCATTCTACTTCTGTCCAACCCAAAAATCTTGGTGCAGGGCAGTAATCGTGCATGTGTCTGTCTGCTGTATTGCCAGGGCATGGGAAGAGGGCTAAATGAGTAGGAGACCTGGATGAAAGATAAAGGGAGTGGTCCCTCGACTAGAGACCCATTGCTTCACTGTTGATCACTTATGGTGCCGGTTTACAATTGTCGATGTAAATTGTTAATCTAAGCAGGAGAAGAGTGGCCAATAAACTTTTGTTTGACACTGCTGGATGCTGGAACTTCAGTTGATGTGCATTATGCTTTTGAACACATGAACACAAGGCTTGCAGGAGTGAAGTGCCTAACTTGTGTTGCAGGGATATCCCAGAGTGACATTAAACAAGCTGCTAGGTCTTTGCCCTTTTGCATTGGGTTTTTCTTCCTGATTTACTTTCCTAATTAATTGAAATTATGGGAGAGCTCCAATAGCAGAAGGAAGACACCAATAAACCCAAAGGTGGCATCTTTGGTAAAGAGTGTCAAAAATTCACCTGGTAACCTTCCAGAGAACCATACTTTACACATGGCGAGAGGTCTTTATTACACTTAACCAATGTACTGCAATCAGTCTGTTCCTTTGCTCATGGATAACTGGTGCTCTTTTTCTTTGTTTCATTAAACTGGCACCACTGATTCTTTATGTTGTTCTGGCTTATTTGGTGCTCCAAAGACTCTACCACCAAAAGCTGTGTGTTGATGACACCAATCTCCATGGACAACTGAGGCGACTTTTCTTAATTTACTACCTCCAACCAAACTGGACATCTGTGCCCACTATTATTAATTTTTAAAATTGTATTTCCCCAAAGGCAATATGTGTAGTATTGTGCCTCCCCCCATTTCTTCCTTCACTAAGGGATTCATCTATGCATTGGGAAACATGGGAGGCTGTACTTATATGTGGAGGTGTTAGAAGATGAGCGTGGACCAGGAAGAAAGTTGTCATTACTAAAACAGTTTTAATAAATCCTGGCAATGTTGATGCCTATGAATATACATCCAAGCAAATGAATATTAGATATGGTAGAAATATTTGTTTGCTTATGGAAGAGTTCAAATGTTATTCTAGGAAACAGGGTGCAGAATCCATTGAGAACTATGTTTCATCATTGAGACCATTAGACTCTACTGTTGACTTTGAACATATTAACTATGATCAGGTACTCCATGACCAAATTCTTATGAAAATTAATAACAAGAAAGTGCAAGAAAGACTATAGACTAGTGTTGACATGTCTTTTATGGCTACAATAGAAATTGCCAACCAATGGGCTAGAACATTCTGAGACATTTGCTCAAGAAATTGGAGGAAATTCTAACAATGAGATTAACGCCTTGAATAAAACCATTATTGAAAACAAGCTTAACAAAATTGTGTACTGTTCAAAAAACACAGAAAAAACAACCTTTGTGTTTCTATATGTAATAGAAAAGGCAATTTTAGTAGAGTATACAGATCTACTAGGCCAAAATTACAAGCCTGGTAGGCGGAAAAGGCCGTCCACCAAACTCCAGCTGAACCTATTATGAGAAACACACAGCTTTGATGCAGCTCAGAATAGAGCCGGCGGCAATGCTGTTGTGCATCATGTGCACCAGCACCCATCGCGCAAATCAGCGATGGGGCTGGCAGGGGCAAAGTGCATGGGCAGTGCAGGGGCCTCCCGGGACTCATGGCACCCTGTCTCCGCCAGCCTTTACATGGCGGTGAAAGGGGTCGTAATCTCCAGGGCAGCTCTGCCCTGGCAGATTGGGACCACTAGCACCACCAGGCCATTGGGTGGCAGAAAAGTGGCAGTGCCGACGGTCCGACCATGCCATGGTTGTAATATCGCAGTCGGACCGCCGCTTTGGCGTCGGTCCAACCATGACCGTGTCCCTGGTGGTCTAGAGACCTCCAGGGTCATAATGTGGGCCCTAGCATTAGAGGAGTTAATACAATATCTGAAGGGGGATTACATAGTGAAAGAGAACTAGAACACTACCCCAATTCCATTTTAAGCATCACCGAGCAACAAAAAGGATTTCTTGAAAAGTATTTTAAAAAATGGTGTGAAGCCTGTTATCATATTGGTAGATACATGTGTCTAGTATACACTCATAGGGAAAGATGCTTTAGACCAGTTATGGAAGGCGAAAACATGTTATTCTTCTGACATATCTCCTGGTGGATAGACACTGGACCCAAGATTGACCTAGTAGGCTTATTTCTGGACTAATCTAGTATTTGCAGGATGGCATGCAAGAGGGAACTGTAGGTGTCAAGGAAAGGACAATCATTTCTTGGATGTCCTCAACAAAAAGAATAGTAAATCTTATTCCCCAATTTAGTCTTTTTATATAAGTCCCTTAAACTAAAAATCAAAGGCACAACTATTATGCTACTACGTGAGACACACCTCTCAGAATGAAATGCCCTGAAAATAAAACATGATTGGGTGAGCAATATCATGAATAGTGACAGAACAAAAAAATAGGACATCAAGAGAGAGTCAACCCACTCTTTTAAATAAAACGATCTCCCAAATCTATCCAGGAAAAGGTTTTCCTTTTATTTAGGAGCTGTCACCCACTAGTAATTACAGAGACACGCTTCATCACAGAGTTATTCCAGATACATACTGTACTGTGGGGTGCTTCTAATCTTGACTTTTGAGGAGCACTGAGGTGATGGGTAGGGATCTAATGCCTGAAACTGCCAATAAGGTGTTGTAGTTTGGACTCTTGCTCTAGGCAAGACTGCTAGTTTAAGGATGACAGTACTTATGTTTGTAGGTGACTATCCTACAACAAGTCGCAACTGTCGTCCCAACCTTACCGGCTCACTAGCAGCACCTCACCAGAAACCAAAATAGTAAAAGGTGATTTGTGGCAGCCTTTACGCATGGACTCGAGAGTATGACTTCTCAGGGAGTGTTGTGGTGAAACGGAGATTACCCCTTTCTCACAGATAGATCATGTCTCATACAAACATAGGCAATAACAAAGATGCAGTAAAGTTTAAATGTTTTTTATTTAATACAACTACAATTTGTGATAAGTTGAATAGGCTGCAATGATTAGGATAATGAATAGTGCAAGAAACAGAATTGTAAAGACAAGAGTCATTATTACGAAGACCCTCTTGCAATAACATGAAAAGTGTATAATGTGTCCTAATACCCTATCATGATAGGCCTAAACTCCTACCTAAAGGAGAGATGGGTTTTTTAAACCTAATCTGCCAATGCCATGTCCATGAGAGGAGCCCCCAACCCTCGTTCCCTTGGAATGAGGTCTCTATCTCAGATTCAGTAGGGACACGAAGACTGGTTCAACGTCAAGACAACATGCAGCATCGATATCAGCGATGGTGGCGATGCCCTCTGGTCGGAATCCCTCTGCTTATCTGTCTAAAGTGTGATGTATTTATACAGATCTACTTGGACCCCTGACGTAGATGTGTTCCCAAACAATAGATAACAGGCATTCTTGGGGCGGCAATTAATATAAACAATTCCCTCGAAAGCATGGAGAGGAAAAGTCCCTAAGAGTGAACACCTACTGTTTGTTTGTCTTTGTCACTTGATCTTGACACCTTAACACGGTGGCACTGATAATGCAAAGCATAACAAGTGGCCTAACTATAAACAAGGCAGCCATCCTAAAGGAATTAAATAATGAAATGGGCTCTGACAGAGCAAGCTAAGTAGGTTAAAAGTCACTGGGTGACGGGGGCACGAGTCTGCAAGCCGAAGGCTAAGCTAACTCCTGTTATCCCATTAAAACAAACTAGGATTCACTACACCCTCCCCATTGCCATAACAGGTATGGCGAAGGTAAATGAATCCAAACGCTAAAATTGCTCTGGACTAGAAGGCTAAAAGCATAAAACTAGCTAAAAAACGTTTAAAATTTGTTAAAAGATAGTAAAAATATTAGCTAAAAAATACATACGGAGAATGTTAATGTCAACCATGACAAGCACAGCAGGCCAAAGTAAAGGCAATTTGAATGCACACTTTAATCTGGATTGGTAAACAAATTCATCAAATTATTTGCTATAGTCATGATCTCGAAGAGTGTCATCGAAGTCACTAACCAAGGACCTCAAAAATGAGTCCACATCATCAGATGTTAAATCGATCACCGGGCAGGCAAACGGATCCACAGAGCAGTAGTGCGTGTCAGTCTCTTGTGCAGAGCCATCTGCAGCAGTGCCATTGTCCATGGTAGACATTAGAACGGAAGGCTCATAAGTGGCCTCGCGGAGCAACCTTAGTCTCAAGGGGCATGACCGTGAAAGAACCCTCATCGGGGACATCAGCAGATCGTGGTCCAAAGGAGATGCCGGTGCAACAGCAAGACACACCATAGGCAGGTGTTCGAAGAGGCACCACACGCAGTGGAAAACTGGTTGTATGCACCAGAGAAGTGGCCGAAATGACAACGACCAATCACACTCCAATTCCACCAGCAAGGGGGCACCGAAGATCCAAACCATGCGTTCACGACACAGTTGAGTTGGTGGGAGCGGCTCCATTGCTCTGCGTAGCTGGAAAGAAACAACCACTGCGAATCAAAAGAAATAGCAGTAGTAGTCCGCCAATTAATGCCAAAATAATCGGAAAACCGCCAAACACGCTTGAAAAGAGTGAATAGATGGCTGATGGGATGACTCCGAAAACAGTCCGGAAGATGGACACAAAACCAGACCCAACAGCCTTAAAGAAATGGGCAATCCCAGCAGTGCTTGAAGCATTGAATATTCTGGATACCAGTTCTCCAAAGTGCTTGGGGAAGTTGGTATTTAATAGGGATTGTATCTCGGCTGATGATCACGCTATCTGGAGAGCATTCGTCTCTCTAGCGGATGTCAACGCGACCTGTTTTTGAAACAGTAGCGCCTTTAGTCTGCTCAGCTTGTCATAATTTACATTAATAGTATCTATGTGGGGCCACATGTCAGATACTTTTATCTCTTGTGTGGGGGGGAATAAAATATGTCCGCAACACGTAACGACCTTCGAGACCGAGATTATGTAGGCAATTCCTGGTCGCATGCCGCAACAACTTTAATCGCTCAGTACCACATAACTTCCATTTGAAAGTACATGAAACACCAGTCGAATCAAAGGGACGGGAGTACCCTTCAGAAAACAAGCCCAGTTCACAACCTCCCGATTGCAAAGGCTGTGAAGGAAACCTGCTTGCATATCATTGAATGACTAACAGAAGTCTCACATTTGCTTCCGCTTAGAAAAACTTCTGTTTCGCCGTTCAAACATTTATACTCAAAGGGCAGCTCCCACTCTTCCTTAATATAGCTATCGCCTAGCTGCTCAAACCTGCCCACTGCAAGACGTTTCAAGCAATTCGAGAAACGAAAGGTTGAGATGGGCAATTTAATAATGCCATGTAAGAGCCAAATTGTTGAAGGACTGTCTGCTACTGTGAAGGGCAACTTATCTAATTTTTCAATGTGAAGCATGGTGAAACTAGCTTCCCTTTTAGCCATCGTCTGCTGTTCCCTGGAAAGATTAAAAGCAGTGAACAATTCACTACTGTTAATATACTTCCATGGAATGCGGGCATTTATCAGTGTCTGTAATGTCCAACCTAGCTGCATGATGGAACGTAGCTGAGTTTGTCCATGATATAAACAGGACAAGTCTGTCTGAATGATATCAGTAGCAGACGACACAATGTTGGATAGTGAATAAATCCTGTTGGACAGAGTGGTCATGCCATTGTCAACAACTGCTGAAGCCTTTTCTAAGTTTTCCTTATCTAATTGCCTCAACCGTGCAGCAGCTTCTATCTGTGAAAGTTTCCAGATCTCATTATACATAGCATATAGGAACCTTTTAGAGCACTGCTTCCTAAGACCCAGCAGAAAATCTTGCAAGCCTACATCTTCAGAAAGAGTGTTAAGATGTTTTTTAACTGTGGCTAACGTGTTAGTCTGTACCCATTGTTGACACAGTTTACCCACACTGTATGTTGTGACTATACCTGTATGTTGACCTGATACAAAGCGAGGGTCTGGCCTGTTAATTGTAAAACCTCCTGAAGAGTTCAGAAAACGTGCTTGACATCTGTTGGTGTCAGTTGGCCATATTAACCACCCGCCGGGACTGGAAAATGAAGAATTATAGGTACCAGCCTTAACCATTGCATCTAGCGTTTCCTCTGTGACATTAAGGAAATATTGCCAATAATTAAACTTTGCCGGTGTGGGGATCCTGGGTGTGTTCATGTCCTTAATTTTTCCTAACCCCAGACAGTATGTCTGTTGAATCATGTCATTTAAAAAGATCATTTGCACAGGAATTAGACATGCTCTAAACAAAGCCTCCCTACCCTGTATTTGGCAATCTTGTGTTCCCCATACACTTTTTAAGTCAATAGTGCTCTTCCAGTATTTGTAACTACTGCGAGCCGGGAAACAAAGGGATCTGAATACATCAGTTTCGTGTTAGTTAACAAAATCTTCCTAATTTGTGACGGAGGTAACTTAAAATAGTATGACTCCACATTTTTCTTGTCATGCCCAGTGAAATATGTAAATTTATATGTATAGGTTTTGGACTCCCCACTGGTGGTGTTGAACAGTGTTCCCTCTGTGTATAGTTTAATACATGCCTGTGTCTAGTGGCACGGTGTAGGTAGTAATGTCCCCAATTGTTGTAAGAGAACATTTCCCCATAATTCATTGTACGTCCATATACATCATCACTTTCAAATACGGAATAGTCCTTCATTTCAGTTAGCATGGAATCAACTGTTTTGACATCCCAATCATCAGATATAACATCAGGTGTAATCACATCTGTCATAGAAATTTTGAATACATATGGAATTTGAATGACCTCAGTAGGCCCGTATATATCAAAGGGAACGTCCCATACAATTTCATCAGAAATCGGTATTGCTGTAATGTTCACAAGGGACAAGTCTCTTCAGACCTTATGTGAGGAATGATATGAAGTTAAGACTTCATCCACAGGCTCAACAGAGCAGCGTTCAGGAATATAATGACCATTTATGAGCAAAAAGAAAACAGTCACAAAACCAACCCAAAAAAATAATGCAGAAAATGTCAAACAGAACCATAAATAGTTCCATGGGTATATTAAATAGTTCTTTTTAAGCCATTGATACAGCTTGCGTGTTTTTGAAACATTGTCAATCACAACAGTCGATGAGTCTGAGGAAAAATCGTCAATGTCTACGAAATAGCCAGAGGCAGTCTCTGCAAATACTGGAGCCGGTGCATCACTTGTACTTTGGTCCACTTCACCTGGAGGCTCATGGTAGACGGTGTCATCAGTCTGTGTAGTGTTTGTGTAGAAAACAGCCAAATCTTGGACAGGTGTTGTCATTGAAGTGGTAACTGGAACTAGCAAGAGTTCATTTTCCGCCCTCCCCATGGTCGAGGAGGTATCTGTAACAGCATTGGACATCGCTGCGTAGTCCGTAGTAGTGTTGTTTATTCTACTATTTAGAGGTATGTCCTGTTGGGTAGTGAGAGGGGATCCGGAACCACCCAAGAGACCTCTTGGTCTACTGTGAAGGATCGGCCACATGGTGTAGTTTGATGTTATCAATGGAAATGAATCTGTTCATCCTGGAACCAGGCAGTGGTGGTAAAATGATAGTTCTGGTACCTTGAATGCCCAAGACCGGGACAGGTGGTCTGGAAGATGGGCCGAATTCCTTCTTCACAGCGATCTTCTCACAAACCAGATCCCCATCTTTAGGAATCCAGCCAGTTGAAGTTTTCGCTAAATCTCTTATTCCTAAGGTGGCAGCACTGGTAGATGATTTATCATCACAAAATTGCTGAAGCTCCTGTAAGACAGTGAGACGTTCATTTATGTCAAATGGTGTTTCTGCTGCCAGCAAACCAGAGGCATCAAGATCTGGGACATACATAGGCATCCCAAAGAGAACCTCATAAGGAGTGCGTCCCCCCAAGTACCGTCTTGGCAGATTATTCAGTGCTCTCTGGACCCCATATAGGTGATGAAGCCAACTGCGGCCTGAACCTAATACACGAGCTGTTAAGGACTGCTTTAGATCACGATTCCGCCTCTCCACGACCAAATTGGTATGGTGAGGAGTAATGGAGTTCAACACCCATCGTCCCCATGGTGTCCCTGAATGTCTTGGAGACAAATGCAGGGCCCTGGTCCGAATGGAATGCTGCAACCACATATGTACCGATAAAGATCAGCAAGTCTTTTATAACAGTTTGAGCGTCAGCACACCGCTGTGGCCATACCCACAGGAATCTAGAACAAGAATCTACAGTGACTAAAATGTATTTGTATGCACCATCAGGTTGGAGTGGACAACAATGGTACACACATTGTAGTGGCCTGCTAGACACCAAGAGGGATGTCTGCGGTGGGCGTTTGATATTGGAGCCCTTTATGTGCTGGCAAATGTCACAACAAAGGACATATTTCTTTTCCGTCTGCGTAGACCAGGCCACCAGAAGCGTTTCTGTAAAATTGTTATCGTGGCCGAGATACCAGCATGTGCAGAAGCGACACCCTCATGTGCTGCCTTTACTAGATCTAATCTTTGGTCTTCGTTGGGGGGCACTCGTTCTCCAACCCCAGGAATTGTTGCATAGGCAACATTCTGTGCACTGATATGGTATGAATAATTTGTAGGGTATCCTTTCAGAAGAGACTTGCCTGCAGCCGAAGCTTTCACGGTAGTCAGTATTTCATTATCCAATCTCGTTTGTGAATGAGTCCCTGCAGCCACAGAAGCCGTAGCTATTGCAGATTTGGCTGCTTCATCAGCCAAAGCATTGCCGGTAACGTGTACTCCTACACGTTGATGGCCCAATGTATGTACTACATGGACACATGGTAGCTTATCCTTAAGATCAGCCACCCTCCCCCACAATGTCTTGTATTTAATGGTGTTCCCTTTTGAATCTCTAAACCCGTTCAGCTTCCAATGATTATGATAATCATTGTATGACTGGACGCAGTAGTATGAATCACAGACTATTAAAGTTAGGCTTTCTGGCTCTGTGTGTTCTAGCACTAATATAAGAGCTTTAAGTTCAGCCAACTGAGCTGTGCAGTCCCCTAGGGTCTTTGTGTAGGTATTGTGAGGGTGGAAAACTCCATCCTCCATCACTCCACTCACGGCTGCCCAAGCAGCTGAGTATTGATGTTAAGTACCTACAGCTGGTTGTGCTGAACCATCAGTGTAGATGACAGTGTGGTATCTGTCAAGTGGCAAGATATTTAGTGGAGCAGGGTACTCCTGTTCGTACTGGAGAAAACTCTTGTGTCTGAAGTTTTGGATCAAAGATGTAATCAACATCAGTGGCATTCAGAGACGTTGCCCATTGAATCCAAAATGCTTTAGCATTGTGAATGCTTGCTTAGGTGACAGCCTCTAAGGCCGGCACCGGGGAAATGACAATGATGCGTTTCCCTTGGGCAAGTGGCCTCTCCTTTATGATAGCCATTTGAACTGCAGTCAGAATCTTTTCTATGGGCGCAAAACGTTATTCTCCATTTGAATATAAATGTGATTTAAATGCTATGGGTACCGTGTCGCCTTCATTGAAGGTCACATAAGTAAATCCAATGGCACCAGTAATTAATCTGATGACCAAATTAGTTTTATTGTCATGTGTGTGCAAGTGTTTAGCTTCTAGCATGTCCTGTTGCAATTACCTAAGGATGCGTGTATGTTCAACTGTCCATTGTCTTCTAGAAAAATTGGGCTGAACCAAGCCATGAAGTGGCTTGATACATTATGCATAGTCTGGAATATACGTTCTGCCAAAGTTGAAGAATCCTAGTAAAGACTGTAGTTTCTTGAGGGTGTTAGGAGGGTGCAGTTGAGCACATTTCTCTAGAAAGTGCGGGGCCAGGCTCTTCCCCTCATTCGATAGCTCGTATCACATGAACAATACACTGAGAAAGGCAATCTTACTTTTCTTAAAGTCAAATTTGTAACTGAGGTCTGCAAATCCCAAAACGATCCGATCGACCCTCACAAGATGAATGTCAAGGTCATCATCAATGAGATATATGTCATCCACGTAGGATAACCCCTCAGGATCAATATCATGTAATATTGATGTAACACAGGCTGAAAATAGCCCTGGGCTGTTTTTATAGCCTCTGGGAAAACGACAAAAGCGTTTCTGTGAGCCAAATGAGAATGCACCCAGGTCCCGACTTTCATGTGCTAAATTCTGGCAGAAAAATCAATTAGATATATCTAACGTTGTTTTATATTTTTACACACTATATTGTTTATTAGTGCTGTGCTACGTGAGTTTTGTATGGCATATGTACGTGTATGACTATTTAAATGTCTGTAATCAATGACTATTCTGTAGGAATGGTCTGGCTTTGCAACGGGAATAATGGGTTATTCATTGCAGATGTACAGGGCTCAATTACTCCCTGATACTCGAGCTGAGTGAGGATCTCCCTCACTGGAGCTTTTGCTTCATGTTTAACAGGATATTGTGGCTGAGGTTGGGGTGTAGACCTAACGGGAATAACATGACAAGAAGACTCCTTGTCCCAACCTACATGATTGCGGTATAACGCGGGTGCCTGTGCTAAAGCCCATTCAACGGCATAAGCTTGTTTTACTGCCTCTGGAACAAAATCAGAGAAAGAAAGCAAAATTACATCTTCCCCATGTGGGAGCTTACGGACGTGCTCAAGCGGCCAGTCTCTTTCGGCCAAAAGGAAGTCACTAGTGAGTTCATCCCAGAATATCAAACCAATGGTGTGCCCATGTCTCCTTCTATTTGAATTATTTTTAAATCATAAACCCTGTCAGGTGGGAGAATGCGGCTGTCCGCAGTCTCAACTGCAATGAAATCGCTAGTTGCTGTCGCATCCAGATGATCTTTCAGACTCAGGCGACATATCGTGACCTCTGCTGTGCTGTCTGTCAGTGTCACTGCCCACGTCTTGTTTCTCAACAGTGTTCTCAAGTGTACTGGCATTTTTAGCTGTCAGTGCTGCCACCTTTTTCTTTTTAAACTGTGGCTTTTGCTGAGGAGTCTTTTCTTCTTTTTTGTATGTAGACTGTGTTAAGTCTTTCTTTTGTTTCACGTATTCAGGATGTCGATCAGGACGGCCCCCTCTATCGCTACGTCTACGTCCTGAAAGGAACGAGCGGGATGTAAATCAGTATATCTGTCTGGAAATTTTATACTTTCCCTATTTCTGAGATTGTATCTCCTTTCAGAGTTCTCCGGGTGTGGAGAATCAGCTCTCTTTTTCGTCTATCCTTAAATTCCTTTTGTTTTTTTCCCAGCGCTTTTTAGAGCCCTCTTGTGCCTGCTTTGTACCTTCCTTAAGGGTGGTACTTTGTGTCCTAATACCCTATCATGATATGCCTAACCTCCTACCTAAAGGAGAGCTGGGTTTGTTAAACCTAATCTGCCAATGCCATGTCCATGAGAGGAGCTCCCAACCCTCGTTACCTTGGAATGAGGTCTCTATCTCAGACTCCGTAGGGACACGAAGACTAGGTCAGCGTCAAGCATCGTGCAGCATCGATATCAGCGATGGTGGTGATGCCCTCTGGTCGGAATCCCTCTGATTATCTGTCCAAGGTGTGATGTATTTATACAGATCTACTTGGACCCCTGACGTAGGTGTGTTCCCAAACAATAGATAACAGGCATTCTTGGGGAGGCAATTAATGTAAACAATTCCCTCAAAAGCATAGAGAGGAAAAGTCCCTAAGAGTGAACACCTACTGTTTGTTTGTCTTTGTCACTTGATCTTGACGCCTTAACACAGTGGCACTGATAATGCAAAGCCTAACTATAAACAAGGCAGCCATCTTAAAGGAATTAAATAATTAAATGGGCTAAGACAGAGCAAGCTGAGTAGATTAAAAGTCACTAGGTGACGGGGGCACGAGTCTGCAAGCCGAAGGCTAAGCTAACTCCTGTTATCCCATTAAAACAAACTAGGATTCACTACAAAGGCACCCTGGTAATTGACCTTAATGTGGGTCCCCATGGCAATGTTATCACTAAAGCATCTCTGTTGTGATCTACATGTTTCAGCCGTCTAAAAATCCAAATGACTGGTCTTATGGCTTTCCTCAGGCCCAATTTAGGGGGTCATTCTGACCTCGGCGGTAAAAGGCGCTTACCGCCGGTCAGAAGACCGCCATAACACCGCCGCGGTAAACCGCCACGGTCATTCTGACCCGCAACTTGCAAACCGCCAAAAACCCGACATCCACAAAAGTCCGCCACACCAAAGGTCAGCGAAAAAATGGCGATGACCAAACCTCCACCGTCACGCCAACAGAAATACGCCCATACCATTCCGACCCACAAATCCACGCGGCGGTCTTTCAAACGCGGTATTCCATTGGCGGTACACACGCCGTAGTCAAAATACACACACACATAGAAAACTCAGCCACATTGGTCAGTTTGAAACACGCACACCTGATACACATACTAACACCACTCCCACACACCCAACACAATATAAAACACACACTCACATCACCCACAAACCCCTACGACCCGAAAATATTGACGAAGGCTAGAGAGAGAGCACAGAATAGACAATCCCACAACACAGAGGCACACAACACCATCACCCACACAGAATCCACGCACCAAACACCACACACCACCACACGCACCACACTCATCACCACAAACGCCACCCCACACCTCATCCACACCACCCCATGGCACCCCAAAGACACCCCAGGTTCACTGACGCAGAACTCAGGGTCATGGTGGAGGAAATAGTCCGTGTAGAGCCCCAGCTCTTCGGGGCACAGGTGCAGCACACCACAATTGCCAGGAAGATGGAGCTATGGCAAAGGATAGTGGACAGGGTCAACGCGGTGGGACAGCATCCACGCAATCAGGATGACATAAGGAAGCGCTGGAACGACCTACGGGGGAAGGTGCATTCCATGGTATCAAGGCACAACATTGCGGTGCAGAAGTCTGGCGGCGGACACCCACCTACTCCCCCAGAATTTACAGCATGGGAGGAGGAAGTCTTGCACATCCTGCATCCTGAGGGCCTCGCAGGAGTAGGCGGAGGAATGGACTCTGGTAAGTCAAATCTTCACTACTGCTTCCCACCCCCACCCCACCTGCATGTCAAATCATACCCCCACCCTCACCCCCACCCCCATCACACCAACTCCTAGCAAAAGGCTCACCATCACAACCCACCTATCCCAACACCAAGCCCTGCATGCGACCACAAAGCATGGACACCCATCACCAAAGCATGCCCACTGCACACACACACACATCACCCTCACAAGCCACTCTCACAAAAGCCCCCACAAGGGAATGCCTGCATTTGGGTACACCGACACCCACCCATCACACGAAATGCCTCACACAGAAGCAATCACCATACCTTTATACCCCTGCAGGACCCGAATGCCACCACACCGCCACGGTGGGTCCAGAGATGTCCATCCCACCCCCAGAAGAGGCCCCCAGCGATGACAGCAGCTCTGACTCCCTGGACCCAGATGACCAGCCCGGCCCATCGGGGACCTCTGGACAGTCGATTCCCCACAGACAGCCACAGGCTACACCAGACCCAACCCCCTCTGGGAACACCAGCACAGCTCCCACCCAGCGGGCCCATGCCTCTGTCTCCAGGACACGTCAATCAGCGGTGTGTCCACCACTACAGGGCACCCAGGTTGACCCACCACCCCAACAACAACAGGGACCTGGGGGCAGTGGTAGTGGGCACACCGTCCAGGGGACAGAGGCCCAGGAACACAGGGGAACTGGGAGGGCTGTTGTGCGACAGGGGGGGGACAGGCCCAGGGAACCGACTCTCCAAGAGGCCCTCTCCTCCATCATGGGAGCTTACCACCACTCCCAGGAGACGATGGCGACGGTACTGGCCCGGTTCCAGGAGATCCAGGCACTGCAGGAGGAACGGTACATGGGGTTCAGAGAGGAACTGAGGAACATCGGTTCCGCAATGGGGACCATCATCGTGGCCCTTACCCAGATAGTCACCACATTGCGGGACCATGTGGCACCCCAAAGGGCCCCTGTCACTAGCCCAGGCCAGGAACAGCCTACCACCTCCGCCGGCGCTAGTGGACAGGAGGCCCCCACACAACAACAGGCCACCAGAACCCCACCTCCTGCAGAAGAAGAACCACCCCGCAAGCGGAACCTGAGATCTCACAAGAAGACAGAGTAGGATTGCAAGACCCCCGCCAGCCTAAGATACCCCCTGATGTCATCCCACTGTCCCACATTGTCACCCTGTCCAACCTTTAACTGCCCCTGCTCCATCCTTCCACAGGCATATGGACAATGCACCTGTGCGACTGAGAACTGGACTCTGCCATGGACATTACTCCACCCCCACCCATCACCGTTTTACAAACATGTACCTATATGTAGCACTTAAAATAAATCACTTATTGCACTTAAAATAACAGGAGTCTGCTTGTATTCTTAACAAATGTATTACACATAACGGTGCAATAATGTCCTGTTACTTTGTGATGACAACATACCAATTTCAATAAGCTTTAGTCCATGGGCAAACAAAGCAGAAGTCACGCAGTGGGTCATACAGCTCTGAAAAGGGAAGGGAAAGTCACAAATCAGTTAACAGGAACTGGGGGGAAACACAGACAGTGGAGACGCATGAGGCCTTAAGTAAATGTAAAATGGCGTGGGTGATTCTTACCTGTGTGCTACTGAAAATATTGTTGTATGACTGTATCCCTGTTGTCCGTGTCGTCCCCGTTGTCTTCCTCCTCTTCACTCTCCACAGGCTCCACAGCTGCTACAACACCACCATCTGGACCATCCTCCTGCAGAAAAGGCACCTGGCGTCGCAAAGCAAGATTGTGAAGCATACAGCAGGCCACGATGATATGGCACACCTTTTTTGGTGAGTACATTAGGGATCCCCCTGTCATATGCAGGCACCTAAACCTGGCCTTCAGGACCCCAAAGGTCCTTTCTATGATCCTCCTAGTTCGCCCATGGGCCTCATTGTACCGTTCCTCTGCCCTGGTCCGGGGATTCCTCACTGGGGTCAGTAGCCACGACAGGTTGGGGTAACCAGAGTCACCAATTAGCCACACACGGTGTCTCTGTAGCTGTTCCATCACATAAGGGATGCTGCTATTTCGCATGACATACGCGTCATGCACTGACCCAGGGAACTTGGCATTTACATGGGAGATGTACTGGTCAGCCAAACAGACCACCTGGACATTCATCGAATGATAACTTTTTCTGTTTCTGTACACCTGCTCACTTTCTTTGGGGGGAACCAAAGCCACATGGGTCCCATCAATGGCACCAATGATGTTGGGGATATGTCCAAGGGCATAGAAATCACCCTTCACTGTAGCCAATTCACCCACCTCAGGGAAAATAATGTAGCTCCGCATGTATTTCATCAGGGCAGACAACACTCTGGACAAAACCTTAGAAAACATAGGCTGAGACATCCCAGATGATATGGCCACTGTTGTCTGAAAAGACCCACTTGCCAAAAAATGGAGTACTGACAGAACCTGCACCAGAGGGGGAATCCCTGTGGGTTGGCGGAAGGGGGACATCAGGTCTGGCTCCAGCTGGGCACATAGTTCATGTATAGTTGCTCTGTCAAGCCTGTATGTAAGTATGATATGTCGTTCTTCCATTGTCGACAGGTCCACCAGCGGTCGGTACACAGGAGGATTCATCCTTCTCCTCGCAAGTCCCAGCGGACGGTGCCTAGGAAGGATAACATGGAGCACAGAGTCAAGCAACCCACAGGTTCGTTCACACAGCTTGCACAGTACACGAATCGCTATGCATTGAAAGGCTTGTATGAGTGGCAATGCAAGGCCTAGGCCTGTGTGACGCAGTAGAAATTATGCCATGTGGGCCCTTGAAATGGCGGCTGCCTGACCTGTGAAGTGTGACAGTGGGATGTGAGGTCAATGCGCTGGCGTGGCACACCGTGGCGGAAGGCGGTCGAAGACCGCGGTGCTAAGCCGCATTGGTTAACATTGCACCCTATCGGTTTCAGTAGCCAATGAGGATGGGCGCCTGCGGTCGTGACCGCCATTTTCTATCTGATTAATCACTCAAGACCTGATCATCCACAGGAGAGGACCGATACTGCAAGTGCTGCTGTGACCTCGGTCTAGGAGATACAATGGCTGCTGCGACTGGGGAAAGGGCCCCTGCCTTCACTTCCGAAGAATTGGAGAAACTTGTTGATGGGGTCCTCCCCCAGTATGCGCTACTCTACGGTCCTCCAGACCAACAGGTTAGTACACAGGGTGCATGTTGAATGGGCTATGCCTGTGTTGAGTGGGGTGTATGTAAGATGGTGGGGAGGGGAGCGAATGAGGAGTGCAACGCACGAAAGATGAGAGCATGTGCCACATGGCAAGGTTGGGGAGGGGGGGCCACTCAAATTGACCAGGCAGAAAACTGATGAGATTTCCTTTACCACCCTGTACATGTCACATAGGTCAGCGCCCATCAGAAGATCAACATTTGGCGTGCCATCGCCAAGGACGTCCGGGCCCTGGGGGTCCACAACAGATGGGGCACCCACTGCCGAAAGAGGTGGGAGGACATCCGCCGCGGGACCGGAAAGACCGCCGAGTCTCTGCTGGGGATGGCCTCCCAACGTAGGAGGGGTGCCAGCCGCCAATTGACCCCCCTGATGTCCCGGATCCTGGCGGTGGCCTACCCCGATTTGGATGGGCGCGTGAGGACATCACAGCAGACACAAGGGGGTGAGTATCAGCACATTCTGCTATCTTTGCACGCAGTGAAGGTGTCTGGGTGGGGGAGGAGGGCTGTGGCTATCTCTAGGCCAGGGTGCATTCTGTAGACTAGGCCCCTCCGTTAGACACGGCCCTGTGCCCCCGCCCCCCACCTCTGTAGGGTGCCAAGTACAGCTATCCATGGTCCGGCCTCACCCATGTGTGCATTTGTCGTCCATAGACCTGTAGGCCTAGTCACAATAACTGAGTAGTGTACCCCGATTGCGCGGCCTAGTGCAGGGGGCTTCTGTGTCTGTCCTCTCCGACAACGGTGTTGCCAATGCATGCACTTAACCTGTCTTCATTTCTCCGCCCCCCCATTTTCTTTGACTTCCTGTTCATGTGTGCATTAGCATCATCAGGCGGAGGAGAAGTGGCATCGGCGCACGAGGGAGCTGCATCTCACATGGCCCCGGAGGGCTATGCAACAGACTCCGAGTACACCAGTGAGACGGAGGGCGAGTAGAGCTCCACAACGGGGACCCGTGGAGACGTCAGCGACACCGACACGTCCTCGGAAGGGAGCTCCCTTGCGGTGGCGGCAACATCCATCCCCACCGCCACAACAGGTACAGCCGCCACCCAGCGCACCAGCCCCGCCCTCCCAGCAGCCCCTCAGCCTTTGCTCCGTGCCCGCTCGCCCAGGAAGGCGGGCATCTCCTTCGCCCCAGGCACCTCAGGCCCTGCCCCAGTTACCCCTGCTGCCCTCAGTGAGGAGGTCATTGACCTCCTCAGGACACTCATTGTTGGGCAGTCTACCCTTTTGAATGCCATCCAGGGTATAGAAAGGGAGGTGCATCGGAGCAATGCATACCTGGAGGGCATTCATTCGGGTCAGGCTGCCCATCAGCGATCGTTCAACGCTCTGGCCTCAGCACTGACGGCAGCCATTGTCCCTGTCTCCAGCCTCCCTCTTCTGACTCCCTCCACCCAGTCCCAGTCTCCTGTTCCTCTGCCTATCCCATCCACACCATCAGACCAACCTGCACACACCTCTACACCCAAGGGCAGCTCATCCAGACATAAGCACCACAGATCCCACAAGCATTCACCCAAGCAACATCCAGATGCAGACATGCCAACAGTCACTACCACCTCTGTGTCCCCCACCTCCTCATCTCCCTCCTCCCTCCCTGTGACGTCTCCACTCACACCTGCATGCACACCACCATCAGCCAGTACTTCCATCACCAGCACACCCTCCATTACAGTCCGCACACATGCAGTCACCACCCCCACTGCCATTTACACATCCCCTGTGTCCTCTCCCAGTGTGTCTGTCACCCCCTCTTCCAAACCACACAAACGCAGGCAGCCACCCACCCAACAGCCATCCACCTCACGACAGCCTCCGTCACAAGCACCTGCACCCAAAGACAGCACACTTGACTCTCCTACAACCACATCCTCTTCCTCCACTCCCATACCCACTACACCTACCCGTCCCTGTCCTTCCAAAGTGCTTTTCCTTCCAACCTTGAGCTCGTTCCAACCACTGACCCAGCCCCTCCATCTGGTAAGAGTAAAAAAAGCACCTCAGCCACCACCAGCCCTGCATCTACTGTGACCATAGTGCAGGGCTATTGGAGACCACCAGCTCCTAGGGCAGGAACATCGGCCAGCAGCAAGGGGACAGCCAGCCCACCCCCTGGGAAGAGGACAAAAATAAATAAGGGCCGGCGCGACAAGCCTGAGACGGCTGCCACCAAGGACAGTAGCCTTGCCCCGTCACCTGCCACATCATCAAAGGGAGGCAAGGGCCACAGAGCTTCAGCGAAGGAGGGCAAGGGCAGCAGGGCGGAGAAGTCAGGAAGCAGGCAAGCTGCCCAGGAGGGCCCCACCAGCCCCATTCCGGTTGTGACGGACGACACCCACGGGCCCAGGACTCCATCACAGGAGGGCCCCGCAACCGCAAGGTCGGATGGCGACTGAGCGGAAAGTCTTGGCCAGGTCTGGCTCCCTAGAAACACAGGACAAGCACCGCTGAAAAGGGCCCCTCTGGGAGAAGCACCGCTGAACAGGGCCCCGCCGGGAGAAGCACCGCTGAACAGGGCCCCGCCGGGAGAAGCACCGCTGAACAAGGCCCCGCCGGGAGAAGCACCGCTGAACAGGGGCCCGCTGTGAAAAGAACCGCTGAACAGGGGCCCGCCGTGAGAAGAACCGCTGAACAGGGGCCCACCGTGAGAAGAACCGCTGAACAGGGGCCTGCCGTGACAAGAACCGCTGAACAGGGGCCCGCCGTGAGAAGAACCGCTGAACAGGGGCCCACCGTGAGAAGAACCGCTGAACAGGGGCCCGCCGTGAGAAGAACCGCTGAACAGGGGCCCACCGTGACAGGAACCGCTGAACAGGGGCCCGCCGTGAGAAGAACCGCTGAACAGGGGCCCGCCGTGAGAAGAACCGCTGAACAGGGGCCCGCCGTGAGAAGAACCGCTGAACAGGGGCCCGCCGTGAGAAGAACCGCTGAACAGGGCCCCGCCGTGAGAAGCACCGCTGAACAGGGGCCCGCCGTGACAAGAACCGCTCCGCTGGGCCCTTCATCTCGAGCACCGCTCCGCTGGGCCCTTCCTGTCAAGCACCGCTCCGCTGGGCCCTTCATCTCAAGCACCACTCCGCTGGGCCCTTCCTTTCAAGCACCGCTCCGCTGGGCCCCACCATCTCTGCACCGCTCCGCTGGGCCCTTCCTGTCAAGCACCGCTCCGCTGGGCCCTTCATCTCAAGCACCGCTCCGCTGGGGCCTTCCTTTCAAGCACCGCTCCGCTGGTCACCGCCGTCTCTGCACCGCTCCGCTGGGCCCTTCCTGTCAAGCACCGCTCTGCTGGGCCCTTCATCTCAAGCACCGCTCCGCTGGCCACTGCCGTCTCAAGCACCGCTCCGCTGGGCCCTTCCTGTCAAGCACCGCTCCGCTGGGCCCTTCATCTCAAGCACCGCTCCGCTGGGCCCTTCATCTCAAGCACCGCTCCGCTGGGCCCTTCCTGTCAAGCACCGCTCCGCTGGGCCCTTCATCTCAAGAAACCGCTCCGCAGGGCCCTTCCTGTCAAGCACAGCTCCGCTGGGCCCTTCCTCTCAAGCACCGCTCCGCTGGGCCCTTCCTGTCAAGCACCGCTCCGCTGGGCCCTTCATCTCAAGCACCGCTCCGCTGGGCCCTTCTTGTCAAGCACCGCTCCGCTGGGCCCTTCATCTCAAGCACCGCTCCGCTGGGCCCTTCCTGTCAAGCACCGCTCCGCTGGGCAACGCCGTCTCAAGCACCGCTGGCCCATTGACAGTGCCGGTTCTGTGTCGAGCAGGGCTTCACGAAGCACTCTGGGCACCATGCCTCCTCCATTAACAGTGGAGTCGGTAATCCATCTGATGGACTGTGGCTTGGCACTTCCCAGGATGGAACAGTGGGCAAGCCACACACTGTAGAGACTTGAGAGACTGTCGCTTTGCACTCCCCAGGATGGCACAGTGGGCAAGCCACCCACTGTAGAGACTTGTGAGACTGTGGCTTTGCACTCCTCAGGATGGCACAGTGGGCAAGCCACCCACTGTAGAGACTTGTGAGACTGTGGCTTTGCACTCCCCAGGATGGGACAGTGGGCATGGAGGCCCCTCGTGGATCTGACGTCGTGGACTCATGTGGCTGAGGTGCCCCCCACTTCCCTTCCCCCTGAGGTGCCTGTAGTTTTATCATCTGATGCCCCAGCAGTGTTCTCTCCAATGGTATCTGGTCTCCTGTGTGGGCTTTGCCCATGTGTTTGTGCACATTGGCCCACGGACTATGGAACTTCGACAGAATGGGCAGGACTTATTGCCTATGTATATATTTTTGACTATGTTCATTCCTTATTTTGTATCTTTCATATTGCATATTTCCCATACCTTCAATGGAGCTATTTATACATATATTTAATAGATCATTTTAATTGTGTCTTTGCATTATTCCGGTGGGTTTGGGGGGTGTCACTCTGACTTGTTGCTCTGCATTGGGGTGTAGGTATTTGGGGTGGGGAGGTGGGTGTATGGCGCATGTGTGTGCCCGTAAGCTTTCCTCCTCCCCCCTCCCCTGTGTCGTAGGTGCAGTACTCACCGTTGTCATCAGCGCCGGAGTTCGTACTCCTGGTAGATGAGCAGGTAGACAATAGCTGGTAGGATGTTTAATTCGGGTTCCATGCTGTCCTCCTTCCTCGTGGAATGTGTAGAGGTGAGCGTTTTCCCGTTCGTAGTCTGTTTCCGCCGTGTTTTTATCGGCGGGGCTCCCGCCCCGGAAAAGGTGGCGGATTGGTGAGTTGTGATAGGGTGGGCGGTACATTGTCTGCCGCCTGCTTGTTGGCGGTGACCGCCGCGCTGTTTGTCCCGCCGTGGCGGTCGGAGTGTTAAAGTGGCGGCCTGTGTTGGCGGTTCCCGCCAGGGTAAGAATTCCATTTTTTGGACCGCCTGCCTGTTGGCGGGTTGGCTGCCGCTTTATCACCGACCGCCAGGGTTGGAATGACCCCCTTAGTTTCCTTTACTTCCCATTTGTTTGTAAATTGTAATCCATTTGTCAGAGTGGATTTTATCTACTCACACTCATGCAGAATATTCATACAAACCTGAGAGGAATTCTCAGTTTCTGCGGGTAGAAAAGTGGTGGAAAAAAACAAACAAGATGTATGTTCAGTATGATTCTCTTCTTTTTTCCTTTTTTATTTTCTCAATTGTGCCTTGGTTTCAAATGTCAAAACCAGGCAATCATGTATATCCAGAGGATGTACCACACACCTATCCCACTCTTCACATTTATAATCATAACTTGTGAGACTTCTCAGTTAAAGTGAGTATTCGCACGAACACTAAGGAATCAAATGTGAGTAATTTTTGAGTGAGGCAGCCCTGTGTCACTGTCATACTCTCTCCATGTGTATGTAAGAAAGATGATGCACCTACCTGATCAGTATATTTCACTCACCTTTAGGGTACTGGAAGAGGATGTACCTTGCAGTCACCTACTGTGAGGGCAATAGGAAAGGTATGTAGAAATAAATCAATTCTTATTTTGGCACAGGAAATCTACATTTTATAAAAAAAACTAGTGCCTTGGTCCTTTTACTCACTTCATCAAGTGTCCCTGCTCTCTGGTCCATCTATGTACCATCTCCAGCCCCTGTAAGTTAAATGGGATAATGGAGAATGGTTCCCTTGGTATTGCTGGTCAGTCCCATGTCACTTGACAGTGCCAGCTATACAACTTATTGTGTGGGTATTCTGGCATTTTTCTACAGGAGATGGAGGGCCTGAAGTGTCTCTTACCTCTAATAAATAGCACTGTTCAAGGACAATTATATAGTAAAAACACCTTTTTTTGTAAATAGGCAAATATTTTTTCTTTTTAAAAAAGGGAAATTTCTATCATGCGCCTGGAAGCGATGTTATATTTTTTAGCGCTCCTTCCCTTGCAAAAATGCTGGAGTAGTTGGATTATTCTTTCTATATATAATTCTATACCTTGCCAGCGCCTTACTGCCCACCCCATCTTATCAATTGTCTGTGACTTCTAATCATCCCTTCCCAATGTTAAAGTTGAGTGTTGAGGATGAGCGGAATCTCTTTTCAAAATGCATAACTCATTAGTGTTGGGTTCATTTCTAGTTCCTTTCAAAGTGAAAAAGTATGGGAAAGGTTACACAGAAGTATGAATTGTGTTGTCTAATGAAATGGTTATATCCTTTATTCTATTGAAACAAAGGAGATGATACTGGAGTGTCACTCGCACGGATTGACACTGACTCATCTTTTGATCAAGCTGGTTCGAAGGAGTTTCTTGTGTGTGATGTGATATTTGATGATATTTGGTGATAAAAAGCGTATCATTTATTAAGGTGCCTGCAATGGACATCGACATGTAGACTAGCCTATATACCCATTGTTGTTCCTTCTCATACAGGACAAGTTACATATTATATTTTGTTTTGTCAGACATCTCCATTATTATTAATGTAGGTAATTTACACTATGTTCCATTGAAATGTAGAAGTTTGACATTCGGGTAGTGTTACTTTTGCATCATAGGTTGGTATGGTGCTTGCATATACGTGTTTATTTCCTTACAAATCATTCAATGTATCCCTATCCACAAGGGCAGGTAATCATTTATACAGCCAATGGCGAGTTACAATTGGTATGTTTCCGCAGGATCCATGATTTTTCTTGACCAAAGTCTAATGTCTTTTTAGGTTCCGTGAGGGAGCACACTGTACAACTGCCACAGGAAAAATGACCTACCACACTGGGGAGACTCCATGTGGAGTTATAGTTGGTATGTTTTCACAGGATCCACGTTTTTTCTTGACCCAAGTATAGTGCCTTTTTAGGTTCAGTGAGCAAGCACACTAAAATTACCACACGGAAAATGATCTACAACACCAGGGAGACCTAACATACTTGCTAGAGGTGTTAGTTTAGGTTAGTCCCTAAAAGGTCTTGTGTTAACCAAAATGTCCTTGAGGCTACTGCCTCTTTTGTAGGAAATCATTGGTCTTTTAAGTTTAAGGCTTCCTGTACGGAGTATTTACCAGTTTGTATTAATTATTTTCTTAACATGATAGGAAACTATATTGTATTGATCACATAAATGAGTACTCCTCTCTGGTTTAATGTCTTGTGATTTCTAGGAGTGCTTCTCTGTTGCTTCTCTATTGGTATTTCCTGCCCTTTTCATAGTGCTTTGAATAATTCTTTCAGAACATCTCCTGTGTAAGAAATTGAGTTGTTGCTATGTGGGGTACGAGCCCTGGTCAAGCAGCAACTGCAATCACAGTCAGGGTGAGGAACAAACAAACCCTAATTAACCAAATTAACCAGTGCTCAACCCTCTGGTAGCTTGGTACAGGGCAGTTAGGCTTAATTTAGAAGAAATGTGTAAAGTATTTGTGCAACACTTGAAACAGCAATATAGTGAAAACACAGCACAAAAGGATCCCCCAACAAGTAAGAAGATAGAAGTAATAATAAATAACATAACACCAAAAAAGGTACAATGCAATTAGTAGAACCGGAAATATTCAGTTTGAAAGATTGTAGTGAAAATAGTGCTAAAAAGCACAAAGCGCTTTCTGTGGATATCAGATTGTGCTGGACTGGAACAAAGTCACAATTTTAGGTGGACCACTATGGAGCATGGACTGGCTACAGGAGTACAGTTAGGCCAGCTGATATAAGTACCTTAAATCTTGGTTTGCAGAGTGTTGTGAGGATCGTAGTTGAAGATGGGTCACTTTCCGAGATGTGGGTAGTCTGTGATGCAAAGGCTTGCACAGCCCTCGAAGGTTTTGTCGATGGGGCTTGGGATGTGAAGTCTGATAATGAAGATGCAGCGTGCAGTTAGGACTCTGCATCGCTTCAGAAGAACTTCATTGCTGCGATGCAGAGTTTGACATCAGTGTTGAGGCTGTTGTCGATGAGGGATGCGATGGCCTGCACAGGGGCTACATCCCACACTGATGGTTCCAAAGGCATTGCTTTGCTGTGAAGGTGATGCAGGTCTTTGTGATTGGTCGAATCCATACAGCAGTAGAGATGCATAGGTTCTGCTCAGGTATGCGCCATGCAGCAGAAGAGGTGGGTCGGTTCCTCTGGTTCCACAGATGCTGAATGAGCCCCTCAATCCCACTTTCAGGGGTCCAGGACCGGGGTGGCACTACAGATGGCAGAGTCCAGGTGCAAGGTTGTTGAAAGCCTGCTGTGTCCTTGATGCTTCAGTTCAGAAGGCCAGCCAACAAGCCCTTGGAGTTACTCTGGGTTCTGGAATCAAGAGATGCAGGTTCAGCCCTTCTCAACCAAGCAAAAGGGAAGAAGGCAGCAGGTCAGCAGAGAAGAACAGCAGTTTGTTCAGAAGAGTCCAGCAGAGTGTCAATCTTTTCAGCAGCACAACAGTCCATCACCCTGAGTATCCACAGAGCCAGATGTCTACTGAAAAGTTAATTTTTGAGGTCCAGTATTTATACCCAGTTTTTCTTTGAAGTGGGGAGAAGCTTCTAGAGGCATGTCCTTGAAGTGCATGGGTGCCGTGGTTTACTGGCCTTGGTCCAACGCTAACTGCAGAGGATATGTAGCCCTTTGTGTGGAGGCAGGACACAGCCTATCCAAGTGTAAGTGGGGCTGGGCCCAGCTCCTCCCACCCATCCTTTCAGTAATGGCCCCTCCATTCACACCCAAGCTCTCCAGTGTGTTCGGCTGGCTAGGAGGAATACACAAAGCCCAACTGTCAACTACACCTAGTCATGGGAACAAGAGACAGGCTGCAGGCACCAAGGACAGATGTGCCAAACTATTTTGCATTTGCAAGTGGTGTGAATCGCAAAATTCCACTGTTTGCAAATGCAAAATAGCCTTTCACAATTTATGAAAGGCATTCACAGTGCAATTTTAAGGAATCACTAAAATAGGAAGTCACTAAAATTGAGACTCAATTTTGTGAATCGCAAATTGTGATTCCCTATATAGGAAATCGCAAATTGGCAATACCTATATGCGATTGCCCATGCACATATTTCATGCATTTCCTAAATGCGAACTGGGCATTTAGCAAATGCAATTACCACCAACTTCAAGTTGGTGGTAACCCGTGAAATTTTAAAAAATGCATTAAAAGTGCATTTACAAAAGTGTCATGTAGCGCACACATGCCTCCTGGGCATGTGTGCAGTTTACATGTGCTCATTTGTTTTTGAGTGGTGCATCAAAGAAGGCCTTAGGCCCCTAGCACCCTTGGACCCTTGGATTTGCTTTAACTAAGTTGCGATTTCCAAACTGGAATTCACAAATTAAGAAATGCAAGAGCATTCACACCTATGGGACTTCAGGTCCATAGGGATGAATGGAATCCCATTCTCTAACAGCAATTGCGAATTTTAAGAAATCGCTGTAAGGGATTCGCTATTTTCATACATACCATTTTACATTTCTCAAATAGTGATTTAATAAAATTAGCGATTTAGGAAATGCAAAATGGTCCTATGATACATATGGCCCCAAGTGGCTAATGCATGAAAATGCTAACTTTTTAAAATTGGCATTTTTAACATTGTAATTTAAAATCTGACTTCATCATAAGTTAGGATTTGAAATTACATTTCCAGAGATGTCAAACATGAACTGGTGCTTTAGTCCCATTTAAAAATTACACCTATAAAATGTAATGAGATAACTCCAATATTATTCAATGGGAGGGATAGGCCTTGCTTTAGTGGAAAATGAATTTGCAAGTTTTTAACTACCCAGACATACAAAGCTTAAAATAACATGTCAAACCTTTTAAATACATTGCACCCTGCAGTCTAAGCTGTCTAGAGCCTACGCCAGGGGTGACATATATGTATTAAAAATGAAGGTTTGGGCCTGGCAAGAGCTTTATTTAGTCAGGTCGACATGGCCCTTTAAAACTGCACACATAGGCTCTGCAATTGCAGACCTGAGACATTTTTAAAGGACTACTTAAGTGGGTGGCAGAGTCAGTGCTGCACGCTCACTAGTAGCATTTAGTTTATACACCCTTGCACATGTAGTGCCACTGTACCAGAGACCTACAAGTAAATTAAATATGCCAATTTTGGGAGCATGGTTTGGCTGTCCTGCAAGAGGGCCACCACTCTGTGAGGCTCTTCAGGGCAGGGGCATGAATCTGCCCAAATCCGAGGAGGTCGATCACCCGGCTACTTCCCAATATAAGCCTCGAAAACCGGACCATCAGTGAGGCGGGAGCTGGTGAAGCGGATCTGGCACGACGTCGGTAGTCACCTTTGAGGCACTCATCTTGCCGCTGAGGAGATCCTGACAATGAGGCGTCTCATCATGTGTGGCTGGAGCGGATCGGCTGAGACTGTGGGAGGTGCGTGGGGTGCTGGACGTGGCCTCCTTTGTCCTCCCCTCTGGCTGCTGTGACAAGGACTGGACAGAGTGCTCACCGTGGGCAGATCGCGAGGGCCGGCGCTGGCTGCATAGGTTGGTTGGCAACAAACATTGGGCTGTGACCCTGCAGGTGAGTGGTGGCACGGCTCTAACCTTGGAGGGAAGGCTGCACCGAGGGCCAATGTGAGGGTTACTGTGAGCGTCCGCCCAGGACAGTGCTGGTGGGAAAGGGGGGGCTCCTCTGGGCCATACACGTGAGCTGAAACATGAGTGGCGATGGGGGCCAGATATTCGATGGCAGAGATTGGGCCGCGGCCCCTCGGGGTGGTGCAGAGTGCAGCCAGCTCACAGTTTGGCCTGGAAGGATAGTAATGGTGGCAGCCGGTGAGGGGGGGTTTGTTTGCCCTCCTAAGTCAATGACGGTGGAGAGGAGTTGACGCCACTGGGCCGTGCATGCGTGTGAGATGGAAAGTGAACTGCGGCAGGGCCCATATTATCGACGGCAGGGGTTGGGCCCCCGTGGGGTGGTTCAGTTAGTAACCAGCTCTCCGTTTTACCCTGTGGAGAGCACAGAGGCAACGGACAATGATGGGGGTGCTGTGTGCCCGCTCCCTCTGGATACCAATTGTGGTGAGGAGTTGACGTCCGTGGGCCGCATGAGTGAGTAGGGAAGTGCTCAGCAGCGGGAACCAGATACTCGGTGGCAGGAATTGGGACACGGGGCGAGCCACGATCGCCGGGTCTGAAGTTTGCTCTTGTGGGACGGTAGTGACTACGGATAACGCGGGGGTACTGTGTGCCCCCCCTTCAGATACCGCAGGGACGAGGAGGTGATGCCTCTGGACCTCACTCGCGAGTTGGGAATTGCATGGCAACAGAGCCCGGATAATCAGTGGCAGGGATCGGGACGTGGGCGACTGGATCAAGGTTTGTGCATCAGGGGCCGGTTAGAAGAGCACTTCTGTCTGGAGAGAGGGACGCTTGGGTGAGGGCATAAATCCGGTGCCCGACTGTAGTGGAGGAAGAACCGTGGACAGATGCGATTTAGTGCAAAGTTGGATAAAACTCTTACGCTTTATCCAACTGTGCGCTAAATCGCATCTGTCCACGGTTCTTCTTCCACTTATGTGCGGTGGCAGGGGGGTGCAACGGCTGGAGTGAGAGAGTGCCCCCACGACTGCAGGCGATACTGGCCAGACCCTCTGCCAAAGTTGATGCGGTACAGCGTTCAAAGCCCAGAAGGTCTGATACAAGGGTGGATCTGTGCTGCTAGGACGTGCCGGTGGGCAGCTGGGAGTGGGTGACGTGCCTGGTGGACTGCAGGAGGTAATCCCGTGGTCAGGGCATGCTGCCGGCTTTGGACTGGGAGTCCTCCCCTGGAGGAGAAAAGTTACCACAATGGGGAAGGCGGACCATAAACAATCAAAGCTCTCCTTCAAGGGCAAAAAAAATGCAATCAAGCGGGCAGGTCGACAGACGATCTGTCTCAAGAAGAGGATCCACAGCCCGCCTCTGTGAAATCCATGTTTTTAGACCTTAAGCATAGCCTGGCAGGTATCGATGTGAAGCTTGACCATCTGACGGAGCAAATGGACTGCTTAAAAGACACAGTGGATGATCATGACACCCGTCTTGAACAAGTGAAAAGGCTCACTTCTGATTTGGAAGCCAGTCGGAGAGGTGAGGGTGAGCAACTTCTGCAGATGGAACGGGTGTTAGAAGTTATACAGAATAAAAACGAAGACCTTGAAGGCCGATCTCAACAAAATAACATTTGTATTGCAGGTCTCCCGGAGTCGACAGCCATGGGGTGCATGGAAGACTATGTTGAGGCAATGCTGATTGCCCTATTCCCAGATGAGCTCTTTTGACTGTTGGTGGTGGACCGGGTGCATAGGTTGCTCGGGCCGTGGCCGCCTCCTGGGAATGTGACCCGCCCGGTGACTGCAGGCTTGCTGAACTACAGACACAGGGACAAAGTGCTCAGCCTGGCTCGTGAACGTCGGCCTCTGGTCTATAATAATAATGAGCTCAGCATTTTTCCTGATTACACTCTGGGAGTGCAGGCGGCACGTAGGGCGCTTCTCCCGGTCAGGCTCACACTGAGTCACACAGACGCTTAATATTCCCTCAGTTACCAAGCGAAGCTGCGGGTACCACACGGATCCGAAACGATCATCAAAATTAGTTAAAACAATTGCCCAAAAAGCAGACCTGGACGGTCCTCTGAACAATGGTGAGGGCAGTGCTACCCTCAGTGACAATGACTGAGAGTGACTGGGGCCTTGGCGTACCAGTGGTGCGTGATGGCGGGATTTTACCTGCTGGGATATACAAAGTGCATGCGCCTGGGTGATGATTGAACTGAAAGTTACGTGTGACGCGGAGGCTCCTACCCATCCACCAATACTAGGGGAATCAGATGGCTACACCTGCGCCCCCTTGGATGAGTCCTACACAGTTGTTTGCTGACCTGAGATGGGGCATCTGGCCTGATTGGGGGGGGGTCGGAGTGGGTGAGGGGTGGTTGTGGATTTGTTAGCTACTATGTTGATTATTCCTCTTCTGTTTCTTCTTCTTTGTTCCTACTTGTCTTTGCAGACAATTCATAGGTGGGGTGGGTGTAGGGAGGTGTGGAGTACCTGTGTTCTTTGCTACAATGCTTCCTAGGGATCTAACACTCCTAAGGTGCTTGACCTGGAATGTGCATGAGTTGAATGATGGCCACAAGAGGAGATCAGTATCAGCTTATGTCTAGAGACATGCTATAGATATCTGCATGCTTCAGGAGCCCCATTTGACTAGTGCCACAAAACACAGGGTGAAGGGGGTGGATTGGTGAAGGCCATGTAGCGTCCTATTTGGGGTATTCTGGGGGGTGGCCATACTGATAAGAAAGGGATTACAGTGGCGGACAGAGAAAGTGATTACAGATACGCAGGCCCACTATGTTATGTTGCAAGGCACATTACAGGAGAGGCCTTTCCACCTGGTGACAGTGTATGGCCCTAATGTGGATGACCCGGTGTTCTTTGATGAGGTGTGGCGTCTGGTGTGTTCTCTGGGATCAGGGTCTCTGTTGTGGGGGGTGACTTTAATGTGGTGCTGGATGCGGTGGGGGATGGGGAGAGCAGTGCGCAACCTCAGCATGTGGTGGCTGAGAAGGCTCTCTCCCTGATTATAGATCAGGGAGGTATGGCAGATATATGGATGGCCAAGCATCGCGTGAAAAGAGAGGGTACACATTATAATTTGGTGCACAACAGCTGGTCACGCATTGACAGATGGCTTGGAACTAGAGATGTGGAACTCTGGACGGAGTACATTGAACATATGCCCCGTATCCTGTCGGATCACTCACTGGTCCTTTTGGGGCTGGGGATTCCCGGGGGATCACGATACGTCCTCATGTGGAGGCTGCCTTGCGGGGCGCTTAAGATCTTTAGGGAGGAAGTGAGAGCTGCTATAGTGGAATACTTCACTGCCAATAAGGGATCAGTATCATTGGAAGGTAACCTTTGGGAGGCCTTTAAGGTGAGGGTCCGGGGGGGTGTTTGGCGAAACAGAATGTAGTGCTTTGTGCGATCTGCCGAGATTTAACAGACTTAGAGGCCTAGCTGGCCCTGCTGGAACAGCATATATGTGAGGGGCCAACCCATGCTCTTCTGGGTGAGGTGAGAGAGAAATTATCACAGTATGAGTAGGTGGAACTCTGGGATGTTTGCTTTTTAGATAAAGAGGCAAAGGTATGGGAGGGTGAGCTTGCCGGTAGAAAGTTGGTGGCTATACTTCGTCGGCTGAGGGCCGGGAATTATATTGTAGAATTGTGTGATACTGCAGGCATCCATCATGTGGGTACGGAGGGGGTTAAGCAGATGCTAACTGATTTTTACACTCGCCTTTACTCTGCATCTCAGAGGCCACTGCCGGAGACGTATACAGAATATTTTACTGGCATTAGTTTCTTATGGCTTGAGAACGAGCACGGGCAGTAATTAAATTTTCTATTTTCAGTGGAGGACATCGTACAAGTTATCCGGAGGCCCCTGGTTTGGATGGGCTCACGGCAGCCTTCTATAAGGTATATGTGGACCTGCTTGCGCTGCACCTCCTAGATGTATACGTAGAGGTGCTTCACAGTGGGCTCTTGCCGCCCTCACTGTGCGAGCCTCTAATTGTGACAATCCTGAAGTCGGGTAAGGACCCAGACCTCTGCGACTTGTATAGGCCTCTGTTGCTTATAAATGTGGATAATAAGATACTCGGGAAGTTAATAGCGACAAGGCTACAACCACTGCTCCCGTCCCTGGTGCTTCGGGATCAATCTGGTTTTGTGCCTGGTCGTTCAACTTTATATAATCTCCATCCCTTCTTTGTGGTGGTCAACCCTGATGCTCATGCTGCAACTGTGTTCCTAGATGCTACAGAGGCGTTTGACTCTCTCGAGTGGCTGTATTTGTTTAGCTTGCTGTCAAGGGAGGGTCTGAGCTATAGATTTATCCAGTTAATTTGTTTTTTGTATTCAGCCCAGTGGTGAGATTGCGGGTAAACGGAACGATAACAGAGCACTTCTCGGTATGCAGGGGAACTCGGCAGGGCTGTCCTCTCTCGCCGCTGCTCTTTGCGGTGGCGATGGAGCCACTTGCAGTGTCCTTGAGGCAACATCATAACCACAGGGGCTTGGCGTTCAGACAGCGACCGGTGTTAGTCTCTATGTATGCTGATCATGTCGCTTTATATGTGCAGGATCCACAGACTCATCTTGATCTACTTATTGATGAGGTAGCATGATTTGGACAGATCTCTGGGATTAAAATAAACTTGGCTAAGTTCATGATTTTGCCACTCTCGGCTGCTATGGTGCCGTTCCGTTTGAGATACACTCTGAGTCCAGTGCGTTACCTGGGTGTTTGGGTCAGTAGGGAGGTGAACGAGGTCTGGTAGGCCAACTATGGTAAGGCCCTTAAGTGGTTAGAAGATAAAGTTACTGCTTGGTGCTTCCTTCCGCTCTCCCTGACAGGCCATATAGCCATTGCTAAGATGGTAATCCTCCCCAAGTTTCTATATTTGTTTACCAATATCTTTCTTATACTTACGGCTGCCTTTCTGAGGCGTCTTAGGTCCCTGCTTATAGCGCTAGTCTGGGCCGGTAAACAGCCAAGGATTGCATGGCAGGTGATGACTCATCAGTTTGAGCTCGGAGGCCTGGCTGCGCTGGCCATGGAGCTTTATTATAAATGTGCACAGGAGCATTTTGCACACTGTTGGGTGCATCCCCTGAAATATCTACCACATGTGGCCCCCGACGTTAATTCTGTTTGGCCTGATGAACTCTCTGGGGTGCTGCATGGCCCACCCGCAGCGAGGAATTGAAAAGTTGACACAGTGGTGTGTACGGCGTGGGCTTGGTGGGTGCTCCTGCAGCAGGCTGGGATTGAGCAGCCCTTTGCACCTTCGGTTCCGGTGCAGGACCCTGTTAACCCACGCACACTGGAGGGGGGACAGATGGGCGACCATCTGATTGCGCTGGAGATGATGACTGTGGGATCCTGGTATCCGGAGGGCTCTTTTGTCTCTCCCAAGCTGTGCTTCGTGAACCGCATGGTACTCTGAATTATCCGTTTGTCTTTCTACGAATTTGGGTGCTTATGAGGGCTAGATACCCCGGCATTCCTATGCCACCACCGATGAGCCACGCCTTGGAGCTGGTATATAGGTCCTCGTCGCCCCGCTGCCTTATCATACGCCTTTACAGGTGCATGCAACAGACAGCGCCTTGGGTGACACCCGGAGCCAGGACGCAGTGGCGGCCAGATCTTGGGGAGGTCCTTTTGGAGGATGCGTGAGCTCTCCCCCAATTATAGACTGCGCTTAATCCACTTTAAATTTCTGCACCGCTTCCATTATACGCCGATAAGCCTAAAAAGGATGGGTGTCCAGCTGATGCCAGCTGCATTAAATGCTTGGCGCTGGATGCAGATTTCCTGCATTTGGAATGGAATTGTGTATCATTGCAGAGATACTGGATGAATGTGTTAGATGCACTGGATGACATAGTTGAAGTAGAATTGCTGAGGTCCTCCAGATTTGCAATCCTGGGGCTCCTCAAGAAGGTTTCCCCTGACCATCGGAGATTGATGGGGCTGTTGTTGGTGCTGGCAAAGCATAGAGTGGCGATGTGCTGGGGCAGGGGACAGGCACCCTTTTGCCAGAGTTGACTGCGTGATGCAGCATACTGTCAGGAGCATCTTACGGCATACTGGGACTTAATGCCATCTAAGTCTAGGCCACGGGGTATATAGCTTCCCCAACAGACCTATCTTGAGGCCCTTAGCAGGGAGTAGATTTTGAATGCATATATGACCAGCTGCGGCAGGGTGGTTTCCTCTCCCAAGAGGTTGAACCTGCACTTTACACTATTAGACTGGGTGCTACGAATGCAGGGGCACTCTTTTACTTCCTTCCCCCATCTCTTTTACCCATTTTCTTTTCTCTCTTTCCGTTGTTCTTTCTGTTTTATCGTTACTGGTTCAGGGGGCCTTCAGAGCAGATAGGCTACTTTTTCAACTGAACTGTGTTTGCAGGTCTGTGAGCCAAGTGCATGTTTATCTTAGTAAGACATGATGGATAACAGAAATTTATGGCAATTGCAATGCGTGGGCGTACGGGACATGTATGGTGATGAGTTTGTTGTTTGCTCTGCCCGCTGTGCCGGGGCTGTTTTGTAACATGTTCTATTTTGCAACTGCAGCAATAAAAACATACACACAAAAAATGCGCCAAATTGATAAAAGTCATTTAAACATGTTTTAATGAGAGAGCACAAGCACTTTAGTACTGATTTTCAGGATTAAGATACACAGTCCAAGGGCCAACAAAAAGAATTCAGCAAAAACAGGAGTTGTGAAAGCAAAATGCTTGGAGTTGATGCTGCAGAAAGGGCCAAGTCCCACACCCTGTCTCTAATTTTTTTTGCTAGGATTGATACGTAACTCATTCAATCTTGGAGGTTACTGCAGTTCCTCCTTATTAATAGGAACTGGTCATTGTGTAGATTATCTCTCAGAGTCCTGGGATGAAAACTATCACAACTTAACAAGTATTTTTTGGCAACAAGTTTTTTTCCAAATGATTCAATACTCTGAACACCATGTTCTGGAAATATACTAATATCCATGGATGTTATTTCTTTGTTGTCTACAATTTCTGTAAATTTAAGGTATTCATTTATGGAGTTTAGACAAACAAAACATTCATTAGTTGATCCTATGTCTCGGTCCCAAACTACCACTGCTTCATCAATGCATTGTTTCCATATTATAATTTTATCTTTGAATAGATTACTCTTCGATAGTATACAACTTAATTCAAAATTGTATACATATAGATCAGCTATGCTTGGAGAGAATATAGCCCCAATGGCTGGCCCATGAGTCTGTAGGTTCAAATTCAAAGATATCACTAGTTAGGGTCAATTTGACAAGCTCAAGAACAAAATGTCTTGGATCTGAGTATGTTTCATGTAGGATATCTTCATTTACCTCCAGTGATTTATCTTGGAGTAGGCTGATGTACAAGTTATCACCATTTAATGCTCTCAACCGCTCCACCTATTATAAAGTTAGGATGGTTCAGGTATCAACAAGGACAAGCTGGCACACAATCTTCCCTTACTCATTTTCCATAACCACTTTGTAAATTTATATTTACAACTGAATTTGCCTCAGTGAATATAGTCTGTTGTCTTGCCTGATCAAGCAGCCCCATCAAAACCAAACACACAAGAGAACTGCCACTCCCTAAGTACAATCTAAAGGAAATTAAAATATCATTCTGCAAAAGATTCTAGTACTCACCAATGGCTAGTAAGATCACTGGAAATATGCTTCAGAGGAGCACCAAATTGTGAGGCAGGTTGAAAAAGTATGTGACATGAAAAGGCAATTTTTGCGACATATTGCAGCACAGTTTGTAGCAGTAATATTTTATCATCTTAGCAGCAATTACTTGTGTCTGGACAAAGTGGGACTACAATAGTATCAGAATTGCATACTCTCAGGGACACTGATGGCTGATGTCTTGTGCATTCTTTATATGAAGAAAGATGTCACTTCCTGGCATAAAATACATTATAAATTATTTTCCAGAACCAAAAAATCTAATGTAGCCCTTTTAAGATTTCACAACATGACTTATCATTGCATTTATTAATGTTCTGTTCATAACACTATCTGCCAAACAGCTATTTAGGTTAGTGTCCCCAGGATTTAAAAAGGCCCACTTATTCTCATTTGTCATGTTCTTTTTTGGAGGAAAATAGGGAACAGACCCCTGCATCACACTGGGTACTCATATTGTGGATGAATCATTCACATCATCAGCAAGAGGCTAATCAAATGGGCCTGCTCTTGCCACCTGGGATTTTTTTATTGATGATTGACGTTTTTGATTGCATTCTGCTTTGTGTTTCTCCCATTCATTTTGGTTGGCAGTCAGGTTAGCGCCTGTCCAAGTAAGGACCTTCACTCTAGCCAGGGTAAAGGAGAATCACCCCTAGTTAACCCCGCTCACCCACTTGGTAGCTTAGTACAAGCAGGTAGGCTTAACTTCAGAAGCAATGTGTAAAGTATTTGCCCCAACACACACAGTAACTCAGTGAAAACACTATAAGATGACACAACACAGGTTTAGAAAAATAGGTAATATTTATCTAGACAAAACAAGACCAAAGTGATAAAAATCTGACATACACAAGTCAAGTTATGGATTTAAAAAGGAAAAAGAGTTTAAAAAACTTTAGAAAACAGTGAGAACGTGGTTAGCATTCAAAAGTACCCGTGTAGCGTCAAAATAAAGCCACAGGGGTGAGTGTGCGTCGAAAAAAGCCAGCAAAGCTGCATTGTTCTTCCTTCGTTTGAGTCAGTGTGCATCATTTCTCCTCTCCCACAAGAGAGCGCTGTGTCGATCCAGACATGCACCTCTGATCTGGGCAGGCCTTGCGTTGATTTCTCGTGCCCAGCGATGTTGCGTTAAAAATCCAGTCGCGCAGTATCACGAAACCACGCTGTGTGAGATTTGCGTTGTTATCAGCCTCCATTAGCATGTGTTGCACGTTGTTTCAGCAGCCGCCTTGTGTTGATCTTCCAACCACGATGCAGGTGGAGTGTTGATTTCAGCCGCGAAGATGGCGGCGTGTCGTTTATCAGCCGTGTCACGAAGGGTGAGTCAGAAATGTACCCGCACGGCAGTCTGTGCGCGGATTTTTAATTCTTGTCTGACAACTTTACCTTTCAAGGGCCCAGGAACTGGATAAGGCACCACTTGGCAGGGCAGGAGTCTCAGCACAGAGTCCAGGTGCTGGCAGGAAAAGTCTTTGATTACCCTGAGACTTCACAACAGGAGGCAAACTCAGTCCAAGCTCTTGGAGATTCTTCTCAAGCAGGAATGCACAACAAAGTCCAGTCTTTGTCCCCTTTCACAGGCAGAAGCAACAACTGCAGGATAGCTCCACAAAGCACAGGCAGGACAGCATTTCTACTCAGCTCTTCAGCTCTTCTCCTTGGTAGAGGTTCCTCTTGATTCCAGAAGTGATCTAACCTTCAGGTGTTTTTGGAGGCTCTTCTTATACCCCTTTCTGCCTTTGAAGTAGGCCTACTTCAAAGAAAAGTCTCTGTTGTTTTCCACATCCTGCCTTGCCCAGGCCAGGCCCAGACACACACCAGAGGGTTAGAGACTGCATTGTGTGAGGGTAGGCACAGCAGTTTCAGGCGTAAGTGACCACTCCTCCCCTCCTTCCTAACACAGATGGCTCATCAGGATATGCAGGCTATACCCCAGCTCCTTTTGTGTCACTGTCTAGAGAGAGGGGCAAACAGCCCAACTATCAAACTGATCCAGACAGGGAATCCACAAACAAGCAGAGTCACAGAATAGTTTAAGAAAGAAAATGCCTACTTTCTAAATGTGGCATTTTCAAACACACAATCTACAAAACAACTTCACTAAAAGATGTCTTTTTAAATTGTGAGTTCACCGACCCCACACTCCACATGTCTATCTGCTCCCAAAGGGAATCTATGCTTTGATCATATTTAAAAGCAGACCCTATGTTAACCTATGAGATAGATAGGACTTGCAACAGTGAAAACCAAATTTGGCAGTATTTCACTCTCAAGACATAAGTAGATGTCCCACCTTTAACATACACTGTACCCTGCCCATGGGACTACCTAGGGCCTACCTTAGGGGTTCCTTACATGTATAGAAAGGGACGGTTTAGGCCTGACAAGTCAAATTCACTATATCATACCTTTTCACTGTGAAGCGTCTGATTCTATCACAGAATCCCACATTTGAGTATCTTTCCCCTCTCACTCAACTACTTCTCAGATATAACATCAATGACTATGTTTAGATGTAAATGTATTTTGCTGCATAGCCATATGAAAAGTAGGCCTGGGCAGAAATTGTGGACTCCACAGAACTACTCGTAAGTCCATTCATGCTGCCTTTTCAGGCCAGAAACATGTTCCACGCCGGAAAATCACTGAAAAATCAGTGCAAACACCACCACCATTGCCACAGTCATTTTGTGTTGTTTGTTTCTGTCTTTCCTTGCTGACTGCATCAAATCCTCTCTGTCCCAACCCATCCAACCCCTAATTGATCTCTCCCATTTCTTCATTCCTACATTTTTATACTTAGTCTGTTTTTGTGTCATTGTCTTTGCCTTTGTTTGTGTTTTTTGTTTATTTTATGTTTTGACAACTTTTTTGTACTTTAGTCCTTTTCTGATGTATCCTGTCTATCCTACTCCTGCTTTGCTCCATTCCCACTCCTTACTGTTCCACTTCCTTCTTTCCTTTCTCCTCTATTACACTCTGCGGCAGAAGCAGGAAGAATGGGTGCCAGCTGCACCCCATGCAGGGAGGGCAGAAGGGCTGGGGTTTGGCCCACCCCATCTTTAGTGAAGGCAAGGTGGCAGCTCTCATTTTATGTGTGCATCACTACCCCCCATCATGCCAGCAGCAGACAGTAGGCTCAGCAAGGGCTATGAACTGCAGGAGCATCAGCTGCTGCCAAAGCGAGTGCAACCATGTGAGCAACACAGCACTGAGATTGCTCACACCCAAAAGCAGCTGACGCACTGCTGGACAGATGTCATTGACTGGGAGCAGTACCTGCTCGACTTACTGGGTATCAAGTTTGCGGAGTTCAGTGAGTAATATATTTGTTTCCTAAAAATTATAATAATTTTTGTTTCAGGTAGCATGATCACAGGTAAGGTTAGTTAAGGTTAAAAAATCGTTTTGAGATATATATATATATAGACACGCACACACCTGCACACACGTGCACACACCCTTCATTACTTTGTGCAGGGAGGGACAGCCCCATGCAGAAAAACAATCCTTCGAGACAAGAGCAACAAAAACTCTTGATAAAGATTTGTAGTGGTGCGTAGTTTCAGCCTGACAGGGAGGATGTAGTAACTGGAATTTGGAATTGTAGGAAGTCAAGTGAATAATGCTACCAGGATTCTGTTCTAGTATGAGCTAGGCTGGGAGGGTGATCAGTTGGGCTAATTTAAGAAATGAGAATCAACTGGTCATCATATCACTCACTCTCACAATGTCAGTAAAGTATAAAAGGGATTTTGCGTAACTAACTTGTGCTCTTGTGTGGCTTTATCTCTTTATGTAAATCATAATCCCAATCTCCAAGATGTGCAATACTCAAAGGGGAACCGATTTACTCAAAGGGGTCAGAGAAGCAAAGATCATTGTTTGGAATACAATAGTTTAAAAATCTAAATATTATGGCTTGCTGTTTAGGCCCAGATTATGAAACAAGAGATAGATTATCTGATTAAAAATGTACAATGATGTGCCTGTCAAAAATAGTGTTTCTACAGAGTACCACCAATCATTGTTTTTTACATTTTTTTTACTTCAGTACTCAAGGACAAGAAGGCGTCTACTGTTCCGGTTACCCTCAGCGCTGCATCAGGTGTGACCAGCACCACCGCACCCACCCCCAGCACCATGGCCAATGGTTCTCTTACCTCCATAAGACATTTTTATCACCTACTACCAACAATATGCCCTTCTGTCTATTTACTAGTTTTTTCATGTTGGATGTTTTTTGTCTCTGCATATTACCTAGTGTTTTTCTATATTTTCTGATTCCGCAGCTGACTTTCTCCTGTCTGTATCTTTCTTCTGCTAATTTTTTCTTAAGCCCCACCTTGCCCTGTCAGTTACATGTCTATTTGTTGTAACAAGAGGGAAAGAGATTTTTGATAATGTAAAGAGGATCGCACATGCAGGCCCAGGTAATACTGCAGCCACCAAAACAGGTTGGTTGTTGTTTTGCTGATCAAACAAACAGTCGAAAAGTATACGGGCTGAGACAGAGTAGTCATCATGGTCATGGACTTTTGATAGAAAAAGAAACTGATTGATAACTAATCTAACTGTAGTGCGGTATTGCTGTTTGGTCTTGTGCAAAATAAATGTTAAGTGGCTATCTGATATCTAAAATGGTGCATTATATTTTTCACCAGGTGCAAAGACTGCCTTCAGCAGTGCCACCCAAGCTAGGACTTTGGTGGAGGTACAGGCTGAAGCCACCTATGGAGAGGGGGATGTTGCCCCAGTGGCGCAGGGAGAAATGGTAAGCACCTTGCTTTCTTAACAACAATGTACTTTACTGGTTAATCGAGGCAGATATCCCACCATCACCTCCAGAGTCAAGTCCCTGCTTTTGGCATCTTGCCACCTCAAACAGAAGCGTGGTGCAATACTAATATCTAGTGCTGCTGCTAAAGTGAGTGCAGGTGATGACTGAATTCATGTGCGATTGTTGCAGCACAGCAGCAGAACAGTACTATTAAACTCTGTTTGCGCCGAATTAGCATAATTTTTTTGCACTAATTTGGTGCAAACTCAATGGCGTATTTAGATTTTGATGCTAGATACGTCAAGCGTCAAAATATTGGTGTTAACGTAATTTTTCAGATGTGTGAAACCTCCTTGCATCAATGAGATGCAGGGTAGGCGTTACCATCCAGAAAATGACTTAAACACCATAGCACTGTATTTATCCATCTGGGCAAAAATGACGCATGGGTGGGAGGTGGACCCAAAAAATTACGTTAACACCGTGTTGCGTCAAAATGTAACACCTGGTTCAGGGCAGGTGTTAAAATGAGGCAAACACCCTACTACTTAAGGAGAACACACTGAAGCTACATTACAACCCACAGGAGAAGATGGAGGTGATAATGATCCAGCTTGCTAGATGATGTAGAAGACAGCACAACTCCTGCACTCACCACCACGACAACGCGTCCCACAAAGGCAATGCAGAAGGCAGGAGAGGGTCTTCAGAACTAGGACAACCCTCCTTAGACTCAGGGATGTGGACATTATTAGGACCTACAGACTGATCCGGCAAGCCATACTACACCTGCTACACCACATTGAGCCACAAATTACAGCCAGCCTGTAGACCCCACACAACATACCACCTATGACAAAGCTGTTTGCTGAACTGCACATGCTGTCAAGTGGTTCCTTCCAAACAACAGGTGCACTGGTTGCTGGTGTCTCAGAGTCGTCTTTCTCTGCATTCCTGCCAAAGGTGTTAGACGCTATCATCTCCCTGACATCCCGCCACATCAACTTCCCCAACACCCAGTTAAAGCAGCAGGAGAACAAACAGTAGTTCTATCAAATCCATAGCTTCCCGCATGTGTTCAGTGCAATTGACTGCACCCATGCCCGGCTTATACCACCTGCAGCAACAGAGCACTTATACTGGAATTGCAAGCACACGCATTCCATTAATGTACAGGGCATAGTGGACAACTAGGGACTATTCATAAACACTTTGGCCAAGTATCCTGGGTGTGGCCATGATGCCTACATATTCCCACACAGCAGTATCAATGAACAATTCCAGGATGGACAATTTGGAAATGGTCTACTTGTGGGTAAGTCAACAAATCTAGCTATGTACACACAACACACCAACCCTGTTGGACACAAAAGACATACACCACTACAGTAACATATGGCCAGGGTAACACACATGTGCAGATGATAACACATACAGCACAGTCAGTGCACAACACTAATATATACACCCACATGTACGTAACACACCCACAACTTGGAAGGCACACCATGGGAAGGACAGGTGCAGACATGTACCCTTTGCTAACAGCAGAACTACACAGACCACCACAAGTGCCTACAGGTTGCCTACTACATACACTTCACATACACTACACCAAACAAAGAATAGCACAGACATGTCAATGGCATACACCATGCCCATGTCATGTTACTTCCAAATAGGCACAAATGCCACAAGTCATGCCGTGCAATTCACTGTCAGAACAAATATCAAACACCACACAACTTGCGCCTATTTCAACTGCATCTCATGAACACGTACCTAACTTACCTGTAGTGTGAAGAGACATCTGCCTGACGCATTGGCTCACACACATAGGAATACAAGATCAATGCCCATAACATCCCATGTGCCAGATGTGCGAGAAGTGTTACCACACCTACTGTAGTGCAACCTCACATGCAAAACTTACTGACTCACAACACCATAATGTCTGTACCAGATACAATAAATGGCCCACCAAGGGGCAGAGTCACTGTCAGACAGTGCAGATCATGGATGTCATAGTGGGACCCAGTAGGAGAAAACAAGAAATCACTGACCTCACATGCACTGTGCCAAGGGACACATTTCCTAAGTGGCTGAACTACATCCCATAGCATGCACTGTGCACATGTCAACAGTATAAATGCACATTAATGTTTTGGAAGATAGGAGAGACACTGGTGGTTATGTTGATCATCCTGTGACAATGGGATACACACCCTTGGACACCTCATGGCTGCCACAAACATTAGCTGCCACTATGGAACACCAAGGGACCTATGTAATAGCCCACAGCTCCATTGTTATGGCCTGCACTGTATGTACAACTTGACAGATGACCGGCTCATAATTACTTGAAGCCACATTGTAAATTGGCCACCCTCCCATGCTGTATGTAGTGTGGAAGAGGTGTGCAAAATTTCTTGCTGCAGGTTTGTCACCACAAGATACCTAGCATGATGATGCAGACTCAGATGTAGCTGTTGCCTTAAACCTGAGGCAGTGCCAATAACAAGCACCACCTCAGGGGTGCTGTATGCAGGTTGCAAAAAGGAAGTAGACTGTGCTCTGAACTCAGATGAATGTGCCACCAATGCATGCTGCATACTGCTGCACATACAGAAAGTCAAATGGGCATCAAAACAACATATGTATAGGGCAGTGTCCCTTCTTGCACAGATACATCCACTTCCACAAGGCATGTAGCCAAGTGCCCTGGTGCAAGGTAGGTAGTGTAGGTGCACAGCTGCATATGAGCAACTGGTGCAAGGGACAACAAAGGATTGCTCATTAACATGTCATACATGGGTCATTCTTGCATAGTCTAAATGTTGCAGGACAGTGCAGCCAAGTTAGGAGACATGTTGTGCATTGTCACTTACCAATTTGAAAGGCCCTAAGTGTGGCACATCATTTGCAATGCCACATGTCAAAAGGGATGAGATGTCCAGGCTGTATAGTGCTACCATGTTGCCACCACATCTGACCCCATTATGTGGTAATAATGTGTCATGTCCCCTCCAGTGATAGCACACTGATATAAAGGTGCACTACACAACGCATGGTACATGCATCATGACCATCAGTTTGGAATCAAAATCATATGTACTAAGTCCATGTGCCAAACACAAGATTGTCATGTCCAACAACCAAGTGCTGAGAACACATTACACAATGATAGGAACTCACAGCATACCACAAACACATATAAGTCACAACCAACTCAAAATATCAACTTCTATGCTACATGACAAACCTGTTTCAAACCCTAACAACAACTTACTCCCTTAATCTTTTGCAGCGGGCCAGGGTAATGGTATACAGCCATAACTAATGACCCCATTTCAAAACCCAAGCACAGCAGCAGAGTGTGCATTTATTGAGGTGCATCCATCGGAGGACATGGACCATTGTGGAGAGGACATTTGGCATCTTGAAGTCCAGACAGATTCAGATGCCTGGACATCACAGGAGGTAGCCTCCTATATGCCTCACAAATGGTCTGCAAGATCATATTGACTTGTGCTATCATGCACAACATATGTGTGTGGATAAATGTACCATTATATGAGCAGGTTGATGACCTGCCTCAGGAGGAGGAGGATGGTGGAGAAGAAAATGAGGGACAAGACCACAACACAGCTGCTGGGATACGCTGAAGACTGCACATAATATACATAACTTCTTCACATAATAATCACGTAACTTACCTTGTAAACTTTGTCAATAAACACCTCACTTATTCACACAATCCGGCTTTGGTGTCTTCAATCTCTAAACCATAACCCTCAGGATTGTGAGTTTAACCTCGGGGAGCATGTCACAAACACTAATCTGAAGAGTACTGTAGCAACATCACATGTGAAGCGCAAGAGTGAACTACTACCATCACACACATCACAATTAGCCCCATCACTTGAATGTGACAATTGAAGGACACAATCTATGGACCACAACATATTAATCACATCCACGTTGCCAACTTGTACAACAATAGCTCATTACACTCAACTACAACATGTCCAAATAGGAAGGAAACAAGGGACCCACACATGAGACAGTGGATGTCAAAATATGGTGAGACTGTAAAGTTTGAACCGACCACTAACACAACTCAGTGTGAGATTTGCAATGGCTGCATGGAGCATGTGTGACAAGGGGGGGACATAATTGGTGACAATGATCAACATGATTAGCCCAGGTATGACAAGCAATGGGAGAGATGGAGCCTGCAAAGTACATCCAAGGAAATCCCTCCTGCCACTGCCATGAGGCCCAGTCCTATCACAGGGTACACAGGACCTCAAACTTTGGATGGACACGTGTGAATGCACATCAGAATGGATGAGAACATATGCAGCTAGGGCTGCAGGTCCACCACACAAAAATTATTATTACAAAGTAAAATGTAATAACTTTCATCCGTCTAATATGTTCAATACATTATATGGTTGGAATGTAGGCAGAGTGTGTCAATCACAGTGAGTACTAAATATGTACACATGTCAGACATATGTGTATCTCACACAAAAGTTATCCATATACTCAAGATCAACATATGGAGACTGTTGTTGGGTAACATTTGCCAGATGACATTCATCAGCCATCATCAACAATGCCCGAGCTGTGTATTTCGTCTGAAATGTGGTGCTCTGCAATACAACTACACACAGCACAGAAGTGAACACAATTCACAATCACATACCGTGACTCTTGCATAGTACTGACTGCCATACATATGTGGATACACTGTTGTCTCACATACATACATATGCATGATGTGAGTACATTTGCATGCTGTTGATTCTGTAACACACACATTGGTGTAACGGACTAATCACACCCAAATCACATTGTTCTATGGACTACCACTTGTGGCCATACACAAAATGCCACACTGCAGCCCAGCCCATTCAATTTGTATGTTGATACAGGGTGCATCCATTGAAAATGGACTAAATCACGCAATCAGGAATAGAGTAAAAAAATGGATGGAAATGTGTCGAAAACATCCGCAAACAAAAAGTATATGACACATGGGCCCTTAGAGTGAATTCCACCTTTGCACTCATCGCAATGCTGATTTACTGTTAAATTGACGCATGAAGGTAACGCGTCAATAAAAAAAGTCACACGTAAGTCATGCGTCAGAAATACTCACACAAATATCAGATGTGTAAAAAAAAAAACATGCATTACAGAAAACATGACAGATGGGGACAGGAAGTGATATCATAGGATATCCTGTGCATTGTACAGTTGGTTTACTTTCACTTTTTCTTTACAGTCTGTGCCTCTTTGACTGTATGGTTGTGTCTTGGAATTGGTGGTGTCTTACTGCTCTATTTTGTATCTTTTTATGTCAATCCTGTTGTGTTTTCTGTTGTATTTGATTGTCAATTGTCCCAGTATCTGTGAATTTGTGTGTATTTTGTATTTTTCCTTGTATCTGTGCTGTGTGGTGTCTGTCCGGGTTAGTTGTATAGGTGGGTTAGTTGGGACTGTTAGTTTTTGGGTGTTAAGTTTCCTTTATTTACTTCTGTTTATTACAACTATTATTTCTCATTTACAACCTGTATCCCAGTGCAATGTCTGGTAGGGGGAGGTAGACTAGAATGCGGCAGGAGGAGCTGGGAGGCTTTGTGGGGCTGGCAGCCCACTACCTCCCATTAATGTTGGAGATGGGTGGCCGTGTGATACAGGGCTACCCGACGGAGGTTAGGTGGCTGCAGTGGGGCAAGGTGCTCCACCACCTGAAGAGGGTGTACCGCAGCAGCTGCAATGACCACCAGCTGAAGCATTGTTGGGCTGATCTGGTGGCCAGGGAGCAGGATCTTCTATACCATCTTAGTGTGGTAATCGATGGCCCTGTTGGAGAGTTTCCTACTGGCAAACTATTTCCTGTTCACAGCACTTGAATGACAGTAGCAGATGTGTTGGCGTGCTGCATGCAATGCTTGTGGACAGGTTACATGCAACCAGAATGAAGTGTCATTGTGCCAGTATAGACATGGGGTTCACATGTTCTACCATTTTACCAATGCAAGTCAGATGTTAGGTGAGTCAGGCAGAAATATCACTAAGTCACACATTTCAGGGGCCAGGGCAACATCGTTGCCACAGCATTGTGTCATGTATGATAGGCCAAGGCACCGCCAGAATACCATATGTGACTGGATTGTGAATACAAAGTAGGCCAATCAATGTATGGCACAATATATGCAGAATTTCACATACATCCTCCCTGTCATTATGTTTACAAAGGGGGCATACACGCCTTAGGGGGCACTGGCAATGGAGCATTTGATACCATCAGCCAACTGTGACACATCAGTCATGGATTACTCAATTGTCCTTCACAAAGTGACTCTGTGTGCCTTGCAGGACAAGCCAGAATACCTGAGTCAGTTGTCTTACAGAGCACCAGGGTAGTGTCACGTATCTGTCACCCAACTCCTCCTCAATCCATGAAGTTCCATCTTCTACAGATTGGCCACATATGGTTGTTTCAGGGTGTAGCATTACATGAGTCTCAGGCCCAGTGTAAGAGTGCAGATATGTGGCTCTCACTCACCTGAGTGTCAGTCTCATTGTGAGTTTGCAGTGGTGTGTCTGTTGCACTGTCCTCAACCTGGATAATTAGCTCACTCCTTTGAAATTTTACACACTGTAATATGTTGTCCACTAGTAGTGACAGTGATATGATACTAACAATGGTTTTCCATCTATATCTTTCAGGTGGACCTGTCCCCTACACCACAGGCGAGGTTTAAGGACCCAGTGTGATTTTGTCTGTGCTGTTTAGTGATTAAGGCCCTCATTACAACCCTGGCGGTAAGTGCCACCGACCGCCGTGCTGACGGCCGCCAACATACCGTGACCACGGCGGGATGCCGTTATGGGTATTATGACCCACACAGAGAAATCCGCCACTATACAGACACCCTCACAAGACCGCCAGCCCAAAGGTCAGTGATAAACTGGTGGTTCCAAAACCCACACTGTTACGCCAACAGAAATACGCCCACAGCATCATGACCCATGAATCACTGCAGCGGTCACTCAACTGCGGTAAACCATTGGCGGTACACACCGACGCGCTCAAAATACACACACGCTAACAAAACTACACCACTTTGGACAATTCAAACTATACACACCTGACACACATACACACACCACACCCACACACCCAATCCAATATAAAACACACAACCACATTACTCACAACCCCTTACAACGAAAAAAAATGTTGCCAACTGAGAGAGAACAAGCCAGAAGCACCCACTGAACATCATCACCCATACACCATCCATGCACCTCACAGCACACACCCCAACACATCACCCCACACACCCTCACACATACCACTCACACTACACCCATGGCACCACAAAGACACCCCAGGTTCTCAGAGGAGGATCTAAGGGTCATGGTGGAGAAAATCATCCGGGTAGAGCCACAGTTATTCGGATCACAGGTGCAGCAGATGTCCATTGCTATGAAGATGGAGCTATAGTGGAGAGTCACGGACAGGGTCAATGCCGTGGGACAGCACCCCAGAACAAGGGATGACATCAGGAAGAGGTGGAACGACCTAAGGGGGAAGGTGCGTTCCGCAGTAGCAAAACACCAGGTAGCCGTACAGAGGACTGGCGGTGGACCACCACCTCCTCCCCCCCAACTCATAACATGGGAGGGGCAAGTCTTGGCGATGATGCATCCTGAGGGCCTCACAGGAGTAGCAGGAGGACTAGATTCTGGTAAGTCAAATCTTTACTACTATATACCCCACCCTAACTGCATGCCATCACAAACTCCTACTCCTACCCTCACCCCCATCACTCCACCACCTCACATTTACCCCACTATCAAAACCCACCCATCCAATACCAAGCCCTGCATGAAACACCAATGCATGGACACCCATCACAGACCTGCATGGACACCCATCACCACAGCATGCACACTAGTAACAATCACTTAGCCAAGCCAATACCATCTCACACAACCCAAACGTGTCTTGCTAATAACAACTATAGATGGAAACATATCCATGCACAAGATGGCACACGCAGATACAATAACACTGAATTTACATCCCCACAGTGCTCCCACTCAACGTCACCGGAGAGGAGGTGCCACCAACATCCAAACCCCCCCAGAAGAGGTCCACAGTGATGACAGCAGCTCTGCACGCCTGGAACACGATGACCAACCTGGCCCATCAGGGACTTCTGGACAGTCGGTTACCCACCACAGAGCCTCCCCCTCAGGAAACACCAGCACAGCACCCACCCAGCGGGCCCATCCCTCTGTCCCCAGAGCACGTCAATCAGCAGTGTGTCCACCACTACAGGGACCCCAGGCAACCCCACAAACCCAAGACAATCAGAGACCTGGGGTCAGTGTCAGTGGGCACACCGTTCAGGGGACAGAGGTACAGGACAACAGGGAAGCTGGGAGGACTGCTGTGTAACAGGGGCTGGACAGGCCCAGAGAACCCACTCTCCACGAGGCACTTGCAGGGATTCTGGGAGCATACCACCATTCCCAGGAGACCTTGGACCTGATACTGTACAAGTTGCAGGAGACCCAGCGGCTGCAGGAGGGACAGTACCTGGGGATCAGGGAGGACCTCAACAACATCCACACCATCCTGGTCACCATTGCAGTGGTGCTGGCTGACATGGCCAATACCATGAGGGAGGCAGTGGCTCACCAACGGGCCCCTTTCACTAGCCACACCGAAGAACAGCCTTCCACCTTTGCCGGCGCTAATGGACAGGAGACCCCGCCACAGGACCAACAGGCCACTAGCACCCCACCCCCTGCAGAAGGAGAACCACCCCCACAAATGGTCCCCGCAATCCAGGCAGAAGCCAGAGAACATTGCCAAAACGCCGCCAGGAAATAAGACTCTCTTGACTTTCATCCTTGTGTCCTACTCTGTCAACCTGTTCACCTTGAACTGCCATTGCTCCACTTCCTATGAACCCTTGGACAATGCATCTGTGATACAAATACTCTGGACTCTATCCTGGACATTCCTCCACCATCACCCCACCCCATTGCACATCCCACACTGCTTATTGGCACTTAAATAAACCCCGTTGGAACAGATACAAGTATGGAGTCTGTCAATTGATTGAAATATGTATTAGTTTAAAAAGCTATAAACATTACAATTAATATGTACAGTTATATATACATAGGTATGACCTGTAGTGTGCAGCAGTAAACACACCAGGAGCCAGAGTGGGGCACAGAGATCTGAAAATAGAGATGCCAAAGGGTACAGTAAGTGGCCATAGATATAGGGAAATCAGGCTGCCATGTACAATGTCTAACACAAAACTGCAATGGAAAGTGAAGTTACAGTGTCTTACCTGTGTGTCACTGGAAGTACTGTTGAATGAGTAAACTTCTGTTGTCCACATCTTCTTCCTCTGCCTCCTCACTGTCCATAGCCTCCACCACTGCCACAAGACCATCACCAGGCTCATCCTCCTGCAGAAAATGCACCTGGCGTCTCAAGGCCAGGTTGTACAACATGCAACATGCAACGTTGATCTGGCACACATTCTTGGGTGAGTAGTACAGGGATCCACCTGTCAGATGGAGGCACCTGAATCTGGCCTTCAGGAGGCCAAAGGTTCTTTCAATTATCCTCCTTGTTCACCCATGTGCCTCATTGTAACGTTCCTCTGCCCTTGTCCTGGAATTCCTCACTGGGATCAGTAGCCATTAGAGGTTGGGGTAACCAGAGTCACCTGCAAATATTGAGGGATACCTGTTAGACACACACTAACCCTTAGGGACAACCCCACACCCATATACCTACATCAACTAGATGTGGACCATGGGCTCACCTATAGCCACACTCAGTGCCTCTGGAGTTGAGACATCAGATATGTAATGGTGCTATTCCTCAGGAGAAAGGCATCATGCACAGAGCCAGGATACTCCACTGCACATTCAGAGAGTGAAAGCTTTTTCTATTCCTGAACACTTGTTAATTTATCCGGTGGGGGGACAAATGCTACATGTGGGCCATCAATGGCACCAATGATGTTGGGGATATGTCCCAGGGCATAAAAGTCAGCCTTCACTGTGGCCAAATCCTCCACCTAGGGGAATACGATGTAGGTGCGCATGTGTTTCAGCAGGGCAGACAACACTCTGGTCAACACGTTGGAGAACATTGACTGAGACATCCCTGATGCCATGGCCACTGTTGCTTGGAAGGAACCACTTGCCAGGAAATGGAACACTGACAGGACTAGCACTAGAGGGGGGATACCTGTGGGCTGGCGGATAGCTGAAATCACGTCTGGCTCCAATTGGGCACACAGTTCTTGAATTGTGGCCCTGTATGTAAGGATAATGTGCCTGTCCTCCATTGTCGCCAGGTCCACCAGGGGTCTGTACATGGGAGGATGTCTCCTTCTCCTATTCACCCTCAGCGGTTGAACTCTAGGGTGGAAAACGGTGAGCAGAGGGTCATATTCAGACATATGTGAAAATAAAAATGCATTTCTTCCTTTACAGAAACAGTGTGTGAATACGAAAGTCAGTTGATGTGCCAATGTCTGCTGTGACGCAATTAGGTGCCATGGCCTGTGCCCCCCTGAAATGGCGGCTGCCTGACCTGTGAGGAGAGACAAGTGGAAATGAGGTAATTCCGCTGACGTTATGCTCCATTGCGGCCGGCAGTTGATGACCGCCGCGCAACTTTGCGTTGGTTATCATTGGGCCCTATGGGTTCCAGGAGCCAATGGCGATGTACGCCAGTGGTGACGGTAAGCACCGCTGCGGACATGACCACCACTTTCTATCTGTTCACTCACTTGCTACCTGACCTTCAACAGGAGAGGACCTACATTGCAAGTGCTGCTGTGATCTGTGTCTGGAAGCGACAATGGCTTGAGTGTCTGGGGAAAGGGACCCCACCTTCACTTCGGAGGAGTTGGAGAGTCTGGTGGATGGGGTCCTACCCCAATACACTTTAGTCTGTGGTCCTCCAGACAAACAGGTGAGTACACTGTGAGCATGATGCGTGGGTCATGAATGTATGGATTGCTGTGTGTGTAAGCCTTGTGTGGGTAAGGTCTGAGGGGTCCTTGGCAGAGTGCTGCATGTATGGTGGGCAATGTATATACGTAAGGGGATGGGGGATATGTTGGGCCATGGGTATAACAGTCCGGACGGTATGACTACTACTTTTTCTGCTGTATTTTTTTCTGCAGGTCAGCCCCCATCAGAAAAATTGTATTTTGCGTGCCATCACCAAGGAGGTGCGGACCCTGGAGGCCTTTGACAGGTGGAGCACCCACTGCCATAAACGGTGGGAGGACCTGTGCCGCTGGGCAAGGAAGACGGCAGAGGCCCAGCTGGGGCTGGTCTTCCAATGAACAAGGGGTGCCGTGGTACCCTGACCCCCCGATGTTCTGCATCCTGGCGGTGGCCTATCTGGAGTTGGATGGGCGCTTGAAGGCATCACAGCAGCCACAAGGCGGTGAGTACAGATTCAGAATCATTACTTTGCGTACGTTAAGGTTTTACCTGGGTGGGGGATGTGGGTTGTGGATGCCCAGAGGCCATGGCGAACTGGCAGGGTAGGTCCCTTGTTGGGTAGGCTCTGAAGCACTCCAACCCCAATAGTGTTAGTGGGCATCTACTACTGGGCAGGGACCTCTTTGTGTCATGTGTGCAGCCAATGACATTGGGCAATGTACCCCATGGGCTGGTGACTAGCTATGTAACTGGTAGTGCATGGCCTAGTGCATAGGGCTGATCCCTGTGTGTTGCGTATGCCAACTGTAGTGTTGTTGCTGGCATTGACAAAGTATATCCTCTGTCTCTCCCCCCTTCTTGTTTTGTCAGCCTGTCATTGTGTGCATTAGTATCATCTGGTGGAGGAGCAGAGGCACAGGGGACGGAGGAAGCTGCATCCCACATGGACTTGGAGGCTGAATCCACTGACAGTGAGGGCACCAGTGGGACGGAGGGCGAGGGGAGCACCGCGACAGAGACAGGAGGGGACACTACAGACAGTGACTCCTCCTCCGATGGAAGCTCCCTGGTGGTGGCGGACACCTCTGTGCCCACACCAACAACAGGTACAGCCACCAGCCCCCATACCAGCACCGCCCTCCCAGCAGCCCCTCAGCGTGTTTCCCGTGACCGCTCACCCAGGAGGGTCGGCATCTTCTTCACCCAGGCACCTCAGGCCCTGCCCCAGTCAGCCCTGCTGCCCTCAGTGAGGAGGTTATTGACCTGCTGAGATCCCTCACTGTTGGGCAGTCAACCGTACTGAATGCCGTCCAGGGTGTTGAAAGGCATTTGCAACAAACAAATGCATACCTGGAGGGCATTCACTCTGGCGTGGCGGCCCAACAGAGAGCATTTCAGGCTATGCCCTCCACACAAATGGCAGCTATTGTCCCTGTCTCCAGCCTCCTCCCTCCAATTTCCTGTACCCAGTCCCAATCCCCTCAAGCCCAACCAATCCCAAGCACACCTTCAGACCAGCATTGACCCAAATCAACACACAGGAGTGGCTCAGGCAAACACAAGCACCACACTTCATCTCACAGGCACTCACACAAGCACCATTCCCATGCAGACACACCAACATCCACTGCCTCCACTGTGTCCCTGTCCTCCTCCTCGTCCACCTCCCTCCCAGTAGCGTCTCTACTCACACCTGCATGCACTACATCCTCATCCACTACCTTCATCACCAGCATGGCCATCACTACAGGCCACTCACTGGCAGTCACCACCCCCACATCCATGCACATGTCCCCTGTGTCCTCTCCCACTGCGTCTGTGACCCCTCCTCCCAAAGTACACAAACGCAAGCACACACCCACCCAACAGACATCCACCTCACAACAGCATCCAGCTCATGCACCTGCACCCAAACACAGCAAACTGACACCTTCTACCATCACTCCCTATTCCTCCACTCTCAAACCTTCACCCTCTTCCCGCCCTAATGTCCCTAAGAAGCTTTTCCTAGCCAACATTGACCTCTTCCCTACCCCCCGTCCTTCACCTCGGGCCAAAGTGGCCAGAACCCAGCCCAGCACCTCAGCCACCAAGTCCATGTCCGCTGTGGTTTCTGCAGCTGTGAGAGGCTCTAAGGAGGCATCCATCAGCCCAGCCAGTTTGCCACCAACACCTGCCAAGGCCAAGAATATTCCGCCACCTGGCAAGGGCAAAAAGGGACAGCATCCAGCAAGGAGAAGGAGGCACAACCAGCCAGTGAGACCAAGTCAAAGACTCTAGCTGGCAGAAGCAAGGAGGCACCACCATCTGCCTAGGGCAGGAAGGGGCACAGAACCCCAGCCAAGGCACTTCAGCCATCCAAGGCTGCAGGTGAAGGCCTGCACCGCCACCTGCACTGCGGCCAGCACCGCCACCTGCACCACCGCAAGCAGCACCACTGGCAGCAGCCCCAGTGGGCAGCCGTCCGAGGATGCAGGGGAAGGGCTGGAGCCTCCCCCTACCACTGGCAGCACCGACACCTGCACCGCGGCCAGCACAGCCACCTGCACCGCCACAAGCACCGCCACAAGCACCGCCACCTGCACCGCCGCAAGCAGCACCACTGGCAGCAGCAGCAGCCACAGTGGGCAGCCATCTGAGGCTGCAGAGGAAGGGCTGGAGCCTCCCCCCACTACTGGCAGCACCAACACCAGCACAAGCACTACCACCACTGTACAGCCGTCCCCGCCGGTGGATGGACTGTAGTCCTGCCTCCATGGAGTGTCATGCATCCTTTCCACAGAAAATCATGTGGGTCTGACACCCAGGTGCGTGACTGTGACCTTGCACTCCCCATGTGCTGCATCACAGGGCACAAAGCCCCCTTCAGAACCAGTGGAAGAAGGCATCCACTCACCCTATCCTTGGCCGGATGAAGCACACTGGGCACAAAGCCCCTTCCAGAACCAGTGGAAGAAGGCATCCACTCACCCTATCCTTGGCAGGATGAAGCACATTGGGCACAAAGCCCCCTCCAGAACCAGTAGAAAAAGGCATCCACTCACCCTATCCTTGGCAGGATGAAGCACAATGGGCACAAAGCCCCCTCCAGAACCAGTGGAGAAGCCACCCACTTGAGAGACTGTGGCCTTGCACTCCCCAGGACCAAGCAGTGGGCAAACCCCCACTTGAGAGACTGTGGCTTTGCACTCCCCAGGACCAAGCAGAGGGCAAACCGCCCACTTGAGAGACTGTGGCTTTCCACTCCCCAACCAAGCAGTGGGCAAACCACCCACTTGAGAGACTTTGGACTTGCACTCCCTAGGACCAAGCAGTGGGCAAACCACCCACTTGAGAGACTGTGGCCTTGCACTACCCAGGACCAAGCAGTGGGCATGGAGCCCCCTCCAGTAGCAGTGGCATTGTATCATCTTCCGGCTGAGCTGCCCCCCCACTTCCCCGTCCCCCTAAGGTACCTGTGTGTTTTCGACCTGATGCCCCCGCAGTGTTCTCTCCATATTGAGGCAGGAGTCAAGTGTGGGCTTGGCCTATGTGTTTTGGCCCAGTGGGCCACGGACATTTTGAGTGGGCATTGTCCCGCTTTTTGTATATATTGTACATATGGTAAAGACTGTTTTAGCTTTCTGAACGTAGTTTATATATTACACTCATTTGACTCCATTCCTTTTGTCCTTGCGTTATTCCTTAAGGTTACTGGGTGTATATATAATGTTGTTGCATGTGTTTGTGTGCATGGTGTTGGGGGTGAGGGTAGAGGTGTTGTGTGTTGCATGTGTGTGTCACTCTCTTTTTTCTCCCCCACTCCCTTGTGTGCTAGGTGCAGTACTCACAGTGGTCGTCGTCGCCGGCATTGGTGCCCCTGATATATGAGCGGATACACCGGCATGGAGAAGACCTGCAGCTCGGACTCCATGGTGTCCTGGTTCTTCCTTGAGTGTCGAGAGGTGAGTCGTTTCCCTTCAGAACATTGCTTTTACCATGCTTTTGATGGCGTTGGTACCACCCCAGAAAAGCTGGCGGATAGGCCTCTTGTAATACAGTGGGCTTAACCTTGGCTTCCGCCTGGCTGTTGGCGGTTACCACTGCGGTGTTTGTTGCTACCGCCGTGGCAGTCGGAGTGTTAAAGTGGCTGTCTGTGTTGGCAGTTTCTGCCGTGGTCAAGGTTCCATTTTTTAACCTCACCCTGTTGCCGGTGTCACCGCCGCTTTGACACCGACCGCCAGGGTTGTAATGAGGGCCTAAGTATTTTGTGTGAGTGATTCATGTGTTTTGCACCCTATGCTAGAAGTGATGAGCTGTCAAATGATCAGAAATCAAAGTAGGCTGGATGGTGACACTGTGTCACAGTTAAGTGGTTCCCCATGCACATGAAGAGAGTTATATCTTGTGAGGCTTGTGGCGCTCAATGGGCAGCATTGTGTGAACAAGGTGATGACAAGCCACATGCAGGCACATATGCGACTTAGATGTGCACTGTTGTGAAAATATTGGCACTGGGATACACTGTTTTTCTCAAACACAGTGATGCACCATTTTGTAGACACATTGGTGCATCCCTGTATTGTAATGTGCATGTAGGACTGGGTGGGCAATAGTCCCCCAACATGGTGCCACATATATTGTACTCCACTTACGTGGCACTTATATGGAATGTAATAGGCATGCATGCAGGTCAAGTCCAATCGTGTGCTTGCATGGATATGGGTGTGTGAGGAATGGTATTGGCTGATCAGGTATTGATGGGTGTCTACACCTGGACAAATGAATGTTGATGTGGTAGACCTATGGATACCAGCTCCCTAGTTGTCATCACCTAACATATAGTCCACTCCTTGACTCCATGTATGAGTGGGCATGCCTTGGTGGATGACCTGGACAGTTGAGATGATGATCTGCATGGCCATCCCCCCTGAGGCACAGGGGTTGGGAACAACAAATTTGTAGCTAGATGTGATGCTCACATTGTAGGTGACAGTCAGCTTGCATGTGTACCTATCAAAACTGACCCCTTATGGTTACCAACTGCATCCCATACTTCCAATAATAGATAAAAGTTACTGGTGATGTATGTTCGAAAATTTGACACAGATGATGAGGAATAGTGGCCCTTATCTACGTGAAGTTGACGCTGCCTTTGCATTGTTACACATGGTACAAAAGCACATCTAATTTTGTTTGTTTCCTAATCTTCTTGTTGGTGGCTATGGTGTCAAGGAAATGGTGCTAAGGCAGCGTTGTTGTTACATCCATCAGGGCCATTGTATTATCCGGAATGTGATTAGGAAAGCATGTGCAAATCGATGTAGATAGTAAGCTAATTATCTGTACATACTCCACACAATGCTAACACTGATGGTTGCCTGTCTCATTTTAACAGCTACGAACATGAACAACGAGGAACTGTGTGCCTTTCAGAAGAGGGCAGTCCGCTATTTGCACATACTGGCAGTGGAATCTGAGTTCAGGAGAATGGCACTGCTATGGCTCGGAGAGATCCACTGGTGAGTGGGGCCCACACTGCCCACTCAGGGTGGATCAAACACCACAGCTGTGCAGGGGGCCACAGCAGCCACCATCACAATTGCTCCAGCTACTGCACCCTCAACATCCATCCCACAGCCAACCACACCTGCTGCCATGGACATGAGTGCCATCAGAGACTTACAGAGGGATGTGACACAGGTCCTCAAAAAGTTGGACTCAATTGAGAAGGAGGTGGCCAAGAACACTAAGACACTCAAATACATTAAGAGGAAACTCAAGAGGGCCAACCTCTGAATGGCATGACATCCCTCTTCCCAAGTTCAGTCCCCTCCCTCCTCATTTGTTTTAGGTTTTTAGTGGGTTGGGATAAGTAGGTTTTGGGGGTGGGTTTTCTACTTTTTACATTTTACTTTGTGGGTGGGTGGGGGATGATGGTACTTTTATGTGTTTATAAAAATTATGGCCCGTATTTATACTTTTTGACGTTCAACTGCGCTAACGCAGTTTAGCGTCAAAAAATTTTGCGCTGGCTAACGCCATTCTGAAGCACCATGCGGGCGCCGTATTTATTGAATGGCGTTAGCCGGCGCAAGCAGACCGGCGCTGCCTGGTGTGCGTGGAAAAAAAACACGTACACCAGACAGCGCCGGCGTAGGGAAAAATAGCGTTAGGGCGTCTTAAAATGGCGCAAGTCAGGTTGACGCTAAAAAATCGTCTTAACCCGATTTGCGCCATTTGAAACGACGCCCAGACGCCATTTACATGACTCCTGTCTTAGTAAAGACAGGAGTCATGCCCCCTTGCCCAATGGCCATGCCCAGGGGACTTCTGTCCCCTGGGCATGGTCATTGGGCATTGTGGCATGTAGGGGGGCACAAATCAGGCCCCCCTATGCCAAAAAAAAATAATAAAAAAATAAAAAAATTATACTTACCTGAATGTCCCTGGGGTGGGTCCCTCCATCCTTGGGTGTCCTCCTGGGGTGGGCAAGGGTGGCAGGGGGGGTCCCTGGGGGCATGGGAGGGCAGCTGTGGGCTCATTTTGAGCCCACAGGTCCCTTAACGCCTGCCCTGACCCAGGCGTTAAAAAGTGGCGCAAATGCGGGGTTTTCTGCCCCGCCAACTCCCGGGCGTGATTTTTGCCTGGGAGTATAAATACGACGCATTTGCGGCGCAGTCATTTTTTTGGACGGGTACGCCTACCTTGCATCTCATTAACGCAAGGAAGGCGTTCACGCTAAAAAATGACGCTCTTTCCCCATACCGCGTCTAGCGCCAAAGTATAAATATGGCGTTAGTTTTGCGCCGAATTTGCGTCGAAAAAAACGACGCTAATTCGGCGCAAACGGAGTATAAATATGCCCCTATATGTATACAAAATTAAAAAATCAACTATACCAAAAACAAATATATTTGTTTAGTAGTAAGTAGTAAATGTGTAGTTTGGTTTATGTTGTCCTGCATGTGTCTTGTGACGTAAGAGGGGTGGGAGGTGAATGTTTAGAGTGTGTCATTAAATGTGTTAGGTAAGTGTAGCATAGAGTGTGTTAGGGTCTGTTGTGGATTATGTATAGTTAGGATAGGTCAGGTTAGGTTAGGATATGTGTTCTTAATTCTTTTTAGTTTTGCTAAAATCTAATTACACAAATTTGGGTACTCCCTTACTTCATGTGTCATATACTTGGGTCTCATGGCCTCCCATGGGTGTACAGTGAACATTCTGCATTTTCTTAGGGATTCCGTCCTGCCTCCAGATCCCTCTCTTGACATGATCATCACTTTCTTATTACTGGGCTGCCCCGTTGGCAGTTACAACACATCTACTTGTCTGTGCATCTGCCATCCAGTGTACCCACCACTCAAGGTGACTATTTTGACTATGAATAGGACAGGTAAGTGTGGTAATTCAGCCGTCATTGTGTCAGAATGTTGGGCACTGTGGGACATTTGACAACAGCCTACAATTCATTTGTATCCTGCTAAACTGACCAGTGGCAATTACAGATGAGGTTGAGTCCCTCTGTTTCACACCAATGTGTTCTACTGGTACTTCCAGCTGACGATATTGCCCGAGAACTGTTTCACAGCCATTCCTGCTGTATGTAGTGGATGCAGCATACAGGTGTTCAACATGTTTTACATACTCAGTGAATTGCTTGTAGGGGATGAGACCAGCATCGACGTTCATCATGTAGGTGCCATGTGCATAGATATGTGCCCCCATATTCATGCACTCTTGTACCTCCACTCTGTGATTTGAGACATGTTACACACATTACAATTCCTGGCCATAGTAGATGTGTCACAACACACAAAACATTCTGGCTGTGTAGGTGTTGTTTAATAACAAGTGATATAGTGCAATATTTACAATGTCCAGGTCTGTGACCCCATTTGTGGAATCCATCCAATGTGACACAACACAAGTCCAGTGCTGAGGGATGTGTCATGGGACATGTTTGTGTAAAGTGTCTTTCAGTGTAGGGGAATATAAATTGGCAATTGAAAAGTTAGAGACAATTACATTCCATAGCAGAAAGGTCAACAGTGCGTTGAGGAAAAGTGCATATCTGCAACAGTGCTAACACTGGCTTGATGTCAAGCAGAGGACAAAGGAAAAACGGCATAGGCTGGTGCTACCGGGAACTCCTACTGGTAAAGATGATCTGTTCCACATCTTCATCCTCCAATGTGTGTGGTGCCTCCTTTATCCTTGATGGTGGTAGTGGGGAGGTAGAGAGGGCCACACACAGTTCAGTGGTTGGAGATGTGGACTCCCAATTCCCGGCAGCTGACATCTGTGGCACTACATATGGCATCACTGCAGCAAGGAGGAGCTGCTGAGTTTGAAGTATAGCTGCAACATCCCTGATAGGCAGCCATGTCTGCCCTGATGGAGACCATTTCCTGGTGCCTGGAGTCCATCTTGTCCTCAAGCATGCTGATGACAGTTTGGAAGGACAGTTGTAGTGGACTCTCCCTCATGTCAGTAGCTATGTCCCTCAGACACTCCTGGGCTCCACGCATTGGGGTGTGTGTGCGCCGGTTGGCTGCAGTCTGTTGTGTTGCCGTAACCATGCACATCCACATCCCCTCAAGGCTGGCTGCCATAGTTTGCATCCCCACCCGCACTTCCTTGGCCACCTCCCACTGGACTCCTACCACTGTCCTCTCAAAGCTGGTTCCTGGGTCCTCGGAGTCCACTGCTGTGTTGGAGCTGGCAGGTCATACTATTGGGGTGCTAAGTGGGCCTGTGGGTTGTCTGCTGCATCAATTCTCCTCCTTGCGACTGGAGTTGGTGTCTTGAGGATTACAAGGACTTCTTGGAGAGTCTGTTGGCTGATAGTTGCCAGCTGGTCATTCAGGTCATCAGGGTACTCCAGGACAGGCAGATCCACAGGAGAGCCATCATCCTCTGCAAAGAGATGGTGTAAAATAAGTCTATCTGTGTTGTGGCGGTTGACATGTCACGTCACTGACTTGATATTTGAGGAACATTGTCAAATTAGGGCAATATTTTTGTAAAAGTAGTGCAGCGCAGTGGTGTGGAAAAATTGGCAGTGTCACAATGTGTAACTTTGCTAACACAAGGATGAGCCACATGTAAGTGAAAACGATGCACCCCTGTGTTGTCCCCCGGATTGGTGCAAAATTCAGCTGCCAGCGCCAATGCATACATCCTTGCATCATCGTACAAAGATGTATGCGTTGAGGGTATGATTGTTAATGTGCGTGAAGGTGTCCATTCCTGCACATTAACAATCACTCATGGCACTTTGGCACTTCTGTGTGGGCTGTAGAATGCAGCACACACAGAAGAACCAAAGCGTAATTTACAAATGATTGTTTTTGTACAGGAAGGAACACCTAATGCCTGGCATTTTGCTCTTCCTCTGTATGCTGCAGAATGCAGCACACATTGGATAAGCAAAAAACGAGGAGGTATAAATGTATTCCTCCTCATTGCACACTGCTAACACCACCCCTGGGACTGGCCTAAGAGTTTTGGCCCTGCCACAAGTTGACAAAATTCTGTTTATCTGAAGCAGCATAAAAAAAATGCAACAGGTGTTGCTGTGGCACGCCCATAGCAACACCCATTTCACCAATTTCCAGGCACAGTGATGGTCAGGAAGGGGCCATATTTACAAGGTGACATTAAGCCACAAAAAGTGGCTTAACACCCCCTTGTCAATACGGCGAGGTGCTTGGCGCCACAGGAGCGTGACTGAAAGTGGCGCTCCTGTAGCGTTAGGGACCTATGAAGCGCCCCTTCGTTCCAAAGGAATGTTCCTGTACTTCATAGCTGCAGGCCAACAGCACTATGCCCCACCTGCATGTCAGAGGAATGGAAGGCCAGTTGACACAATTGGCTGCATCATATCTTCTAAGTGTGTTGTCTATCCTTTTTGTGACTTGACGCCATCTTTTCATGTTCTACCCTCCGTTTGCATCCATTTGCATGGTGAGGCCTTGCAATGGGTCTTGCTGTGCTCATGCCACAGCACCACACATGGCAATTTTCACCTGTCACAGTCTTACATGTTTCACATACATCCATGCTATGCTGAAACCTTGCACCACCCCAGGGATTGCATTGCCAGGACATTGTGCTCTTTTTGCCATTGATGGCTCCTCATGTTGTTGTTTGTGTGCTACATTGCTTGACACTCATGGACCTTGCAGAGTTCAGTTTCATCTCCTGTCTGTGTAGGTGTACAATACAGCCTTCCTTGCACTCTGATACATGAGTGCAGCATGGTGACAGTACAGCTCATTGGACACAAGCACAGGTTTGAACCCAGGGATGGGCAGTATGGGTATGACATTTCTGCTGTGTACATCATTCTGTATGTGACAGTGCCTGATGGTAAATGAGTCTATGGATACAGCCATTTAACAGGAGTTGTAATTAGGTCAGGGCCTGAAGCAAGTTCTCATTTCATGTGCATCAGTCCAAGGGGCACCTGACTGCTGTTAGACTTTTCATCCTTGGCGTGATCTCTCTTAACTTTTTGCCTCTGTTTCCCAGGTTTTTGATGTGTGCTGTTTTTGCTGTTTTTGTTACTCTGGGTACTTTACCACTGCTAACCAGTGCTAAAGTGCAAGATTTTCCTTAACAAAATGTGTATGTAATTGGTTCATCCATGACTGGCATATTTGATTTACTAGTAAGTCCCTAGTAGAGTGCACTAGAGGTGCTCAAAGCCTATAAACCCAATGCTACTAGTGGGCCTGCAGCACTGGTTGTGCCACCCACATTAGTAGCTCTGTAATCATGTCTCAGACCTGCCACAGCAGTGTCTGTGTTTGCAGTTTTAACTATAAATTCGACTTGGCAAGTGTACCCACTTGTCAGGCCTAAACCTTCCCATTTCTTACATGTAAGACACCCCTAAGGTAGCCCCAAGGACAGGGTGCAGTGTATGGTTAAGGTAGGACATATAGGGTGTCATTCCAACCCTGGCGGTCGGTGTTAAAGCGGCGGCCAACCCGCAAAGGGGCAGGCGGCCCAAAAAATGGAATTCCGACCCTGCCGGGAACCGCCAACACAGCCCACCACTTTAACACTCCGACTGCCACGGCGGGACAGACAAGCAGCGCGGCGGTCACCGCCAACAGACAGGCGGCAGACAATGTACCGCCCACCCTATCACAACTCACCAATCCGCCACCTTTTCCGGGGCGGGAGCCCCGCCGATAAAAACACGGCGGAAACAGACTACGAACGGGAAAACGCTCACCTCTACACACTCCACGAGGAATCTGGACAGCATGGAACCGGAACTACACATCCTCCCAGCCATTGTCTTCCTGCTCCTCTACCAGGAGCACGAACGCCGGCGCAGACGACAACGGTGATTACTGCACCTACGACACAGGGGAGGGGGGAAGCAAAAAATTACGGGGACACACATACGCCACACACCCACCACCACCCTCACCCACTACAACACACACATCAATGCAGAGCAACAAGTCAGAGTGACACCCCCCAAACCCCCCGGAAGAATGCAAAGACAAAAAGAAATGATCATTAAAAATGAAGTATATTATAGCATAATTGAATTAAGTGAAATATGAAATATATAAATAAAATATATTACATCATGAACAATATATACATTGGTCAAAAGTCCGGCCCCAATGGGCCTAAACACATGGACAAAGCCCACACACGAGACCCGATTCCATTGGAGAGAACACTGCAGGGGCATCAGATAGTAAAACTACAGGCACCTCAGGGGGAAGGGAAGGGGGGGCACCTCAGCCTGTTGAGTCCACGACGCCAGGTCCACGAGGGGCCTCCATGCCCACTGTACCATCCTGGGGAATGCAAAGCCACAGTCTCACAAGTCTCTACAGTGGGTGGGTTGCCCACTGTACCATCCTGGGGAGTGCAAAGCCACAGTCCATCAAGTGGATTACAGACTCCACTGGTTCTGGAGGAGGCATGGTGCCCAGAGTGCTTCGTGAAGCCCTGGCCGACACAGATCCGGCCCTGCCAATGGGCCAGCGGTGCTTGAGATGAAGGGCCCAGCGGAGCGGTGCTTGACAGGAAGGGCCCAGCGGAGCAGTTCAGAGACGGCGGTGCCCAGCGGAGCGGTGCTTGACAGGAAGTGCCCAGCGGAGCGGTGCAGAGACGGCGATGCCCAATGGAGCGGTGCTTGAGTTGAAGGGCCCAGCGGAGCGGTGCTTGACAGGAAGGGCCCAGCGGAGCGGTGCTTGACAGGAAGGGCCCAGCGGAGCGGTGCTTGACAGGAAGTGCCCAGCGGAGCGGTGCAGAGACGGCGATGCCCAGCGGAGCGGTGCTTGACAGGAAGGGCCCAGCGGAGCGGTGCAGAGACGGCAATGCCCAGCGGAGCGGTGCTTGACAGGAAGGGCCCAGCGGAGCGGTGCTTGACAGGAAGGGCCCAGCGGAGTGGTGCTTGACAGGAAGTGCCCAGCGGAGCGGTGCAGAGACGGCGATGCCCAGCGGAGCGGTGCTTGAGTTGAAGGGCCCAGTTCGGCGGTGCTTGTCACGGCGGGGCCCTGTTCAGCGGTGCTTGTCACAGCGGGCCCAGTTCAGCGGTGCTTGTCACGGCGGGGCCCTGTTCGGCGGTGCTTGTCACGGGGGCCCCTGTTCGGCGGTGCTTGTCACGGCGGGGCCCAGTTTGGCGGTGCTTGTCACGGCGGGGCCCTGTTCGGCGGTGCTTGTCACGGCGGGGCCCAGTTCGGCGGTGCTTGTCACGGCGGGGCCCTGTTCAGCGGTGCTTGTCACGGCGGGGCCCAGTTCGGCGGGGTTTGTCACGGCGGGGCCCTGTTCAGCGGTGCTTGTCACGGCGGGGCCCTGTTCAGCGGTGCTTGTCACGGCGGGGCCCTGTTCAGCGGTGCTTGACAAGTGTTCCCAGGGAACCAGATCGGGCCAATATTTTCCGCTCAGTCGCCATCCGACCTTTCGCTTGCGTGGCCCTCCTGTGCTGGAGTCCTGGGCCCATGGGTGTCCTCCTTCACACCCGAAATGGGGCTGGTGGGGCCCTCCGGGGCAGCTCGCCTGCTGCCGGACTTGTCCGCCCTGCTGCCCTTGCCCTCCTTCGCCAATTCTCTGGGGCCCTTGCCTCCCTTTGTGGATGTGCCAGGTGACGGTGGCAGGGTAGTGCCTTTGGGGGCTGCAGTCTCTGGCCTCTCGCGCCGGCCCTTCCCTTTTTTAGTTTTTTTCCCAGGGGGTGGGCTGGCTGTCCCCTTGCTGCTAGCCGATGTTGCTGCCCTAGAAGCTGGTGGACTCCAATAGCCCTGGACTATGGTCCTTGTAGGTGCAGGGCTTATGGTGGCTGAGGTGCTGTTTGGACTCTTACGAGATGGAGGGGGTGGGTCAGGTAAGGCAAAGAGGTTAATTTTGGAGAGGAAAAACTTTTTAGGAGCAGTGGGAAGGGTAGGTGCAGTGGGTATGGGAGTGGAGGAAGAGGATGTGGTTGTAGGAGAGTCAAGTGTGGTGTCTTTGGGTGCAGGTGCTTGTGACGGAGGCTGTCGTGAGGTGGATGGCTTTTGGGTGGGTGGCTGCCTGCGTTTGAGTGGTTTGGAAGAGGGGGTGACAGACACACCAGGAGAGGACACAGGGGACGTGTAAATGGCAGTGGGGGTGGTGACTGCACGTGTGCGGAGTGTTCTGGTGGGTGTGCTGGTGATGGACGTACTGGCTGATGGTGGTGTGCATGCAGGTGTGAGTGGAGACGTCACAGGGAGGGAGGAGGGAGACGAGGAGGAGGGGGACACAGAGGAGGCAGTGGCTGTTGGCATGTCTGCATGTGGATGTTGCATGTGTGAATGTTTGTGTGATCTGTGGTGCTTATTTCTGGATGAGCTGCCCTTGGGTGTTGATGTGTGTGCAGGCTGGTCTGTAGGTGTGGCTGGGATAGGCAGAGGAACAGGGGAGTGGGACTGGGATGAGGAAATTGGAGGGGGGAGGCATGAGACAGGGACAATGGCTGCCGTCAGTGCTGAGGCCAGAGCGTTGAACGATCGCTGATGGGCAGCCTGACCCAAATGAATGCCCTCCAGGTATGCATTGCTCCGGTGCACCTCCCTTTCTACACCCTGGATGGCATTCAAAAGGGTAGACTGCCCAACAATGAGCGTCTGGAGGAGGTCAATGATCTCCTCACTGAGGGTAGCAGGGGTAACTGGGGCAGGGCCTGAGGTGCCTGGGGCGAAGGAGATGCCCGCCTTCCTGGCCGAGCGGGCACGGGGCGAACGCTGAGGGGCTGCTTGGAGGGCGGAGCTGGTGCGCTGGGTGGCGGCTGTACCTGTTGTAGCGGTGGGCACGGATGTTGCCACCACCACAAGGGAGCTCCCTTCCGAGGACGTGTCTGTGTCGCTGACGTCTCCACGGGTCCCCGTTGTGGAGCTCCCCTCGCCCTCCGTCTCACTGGTGATCTCGGAGTCGGTTGCATGGCCCTCCGGGGCCATGTGAGATGCAGCTCCCTCGTGCTCCGATGCCACTTCTCCTCCGCCTGATGATGCTAATGCACACATGAACAGGAAGACCAAAAAAAAGGGGGGGGGAGAAAGAATGACATGTTGAGTGCATGCATTGGCGACACCGTTGGCGGAGAGGACAGACACAGAAGCCCCCTGCACTACGCCGCGCACTCGGTGTACACTACTCAATTATTGTGACTTGGCCTACAAGCCTATGGACGACAACTGCACACATAGGTGACCCAGGGCCATGGATAGCTGTACTTAGCACCCGACAGAGGTAGGGGGTGGGGGCACAGGGCCATGTCTTACGGAGGGACCTAGCCTACAGAAATCGCCCTGGCCTAGAGATACCCACAGCCCTCCTCCCCCACCCAGACACCTCCACTGTGCGCTAATATAGCAGAATGTGCTGGTACTCACCCCCTTGTGTCTGCTGTGATGTCCTCACGCGCCCATCCAAATCGGGGTAGGCCACCGCCAGGATCCGGGACATCAGGGGGGTCAATTGCCGTGCGGCACCCCTCCTAGGTTGGGAGGCCATCCCCAGCAGAGCCTCCGCGGTCTTTCTGCTCCTGCGGCGGATGTCCTCCCACCTCTTTCAGCAATGGGTGCCCCGTCTGTTGTGGACTCCCAGGGTCCGGACGTCCTTGGCGATGGCACGCCAAATGTCGATCTTCTGATGGGCGCTGACCTATGTGACATGGACAGGGTGGGAAAATAAATATCATTTTCTGCATGGTCGATGTGTGTGGCCCCCCCTCCCCAACCTTGCCATATGGCACATGCTCTCATCTGTCGTGCGATGCATGCCTCATTCGCTCCCCTCCCCACCATCTTTTATCCACCCCACTCAACACAGGCATTGCCCACAAAGCATGGTCCCAGTGTACTTACCTGTTGGTCTGGAGGACTGTAGAGTAGCGCATACTGGGGGAGGACCCCATCAACAAGTTTCTCCAATTCCTCAGATGTGAAGGCAGGGGCCCTTTCCCCAGTCGCAGCAGCCATTGTCTCTTCCAGACCGAGGTCACAGCAGCACTTGCAGTATAGGTCCTCTCCTGTGGATGATCAGGTCTCGAGTGATTAAGCAGATAGAAAATGGCGGTCACGCCCGCAGTGGTGCGTACCGCGACCGCCGGCGCACATCGTCATTGGCTCCTGAGACCCATAGGGTTCAATGTTAACCAATGCTGCTTTGCGCCGCGGTCTTCGACCGCCTACCGCCACGGTGTGCCATGCCAGCGCATTGACCTCACATCCCATTGTCACATTTCACAGGTCAGGCAGCCGCCATTTCAAGGGCCCACATTGCTTAATTTCTACTGCGTCACACAGGCCTAGGCCTTGCATTGCCACTCATACAAGCCATTCAATGCATAGCGAATCGTGTTCTGTGCAAGCTGTGGTTACGTACCTGTGGGTCGCTTGACTCTGTGCTCCATGTTGTCCTTCCTAGACACCGTCCGCTGGGACTTGCGAGGAGATGGAGGAATGTTCCTGTGTACAGACCGCTGGTGGACCTGTCGACAATGGAAGAAAGACATGTCATACTGACATACAGACTTGACCGAGCCACTATACAGGAACTGTGTGCCCAGCTGGAGCCAGACCTGATGTCCCCCATTCGCCAACCCACAGGGATTCCCCCTCTGGTGCAAGTTCTGTCAGTACTCCATTTTTTGGCAAGTGGATCATTCCAAACAACAGTGGCCATATCATCAGGGATGTCTCAGCCTATGTTTTCTAAGGTTTTGTCCAGAGTGTTGTCTGCCCTGATGAAATACATGCGGAGCTACATTGTTTTCCCTGAGGTGGGCGATTTGGCTACAGTGAAGGGTGATTTCTATGCCCTTGGACATATCCCCAACATCATTGGTGCCATTGATGGGACCCATGTGGCTTTGGTTCCCCCCAGTGAAAGTGAGCAGGTGTACAGGAACAGAAAAAGTTATCATTCGATGAATGTCCAGGTGGTCTGTTTGGCTGACCAGTACATCTCCCATGTAAATGCCAAGTTCCCTGGGTCAGTGCATGACGCGTACATCATGCGAAATAGCAGCATCCCTTATGTGATGGAACAGCTACAGAGACACCGTGTGTGGCTAATTGGTGACTCTGGTTACCCCAACCTGTCGTGCCTTCTGACCCCAGTGAGGAATCCCAGGACAAGGGCAGAGGAACGGTACAATGAGGCCCATGGGCGTACTAGGAGGGTCATCGAGCGGACCTTAGGCCTCCTGAAGGCCAGGTTTAGGTGCCTGCATATGACAGGTGGATCCCTAATGTACTCACCGAAGAAGGTGTGCCATATCATCGTGGCCTGCTGTATGCTTCACAACCTGGCTTTGCGACGCCAGGTGCCTTTCCTGCAGGAGGATGGTCCAGATGGTGGTGTTGTAGCAGCTGTGGAGCCTGTGGAGAGTGAAGAGGAGGAAGACGACGGGGACGACACAGACAACAGGGACACAGTGATACAACAGTATTTTCAGTAGCACACAGGTACGAATCAACCCCGCCATTTTACATTTATTTAAAGTCTCCTGCCTCTCTACTGTATGTGTTTCCCCCCAGTTCCTGTTAACTGAGTTGTGACTTTCCCTTCCGTTTTCAGAGCTGTGGGCCCCACTGCGTGACCTCTGCTTTGTTTGCCCATGGACTACAGCTGTGTGACAGTGGTATGTTGTCATCACAATGTAACTGAACATTTTGGCACCGTTATATCTAATACATTTGTTCAAAATACAAACAGACTCCAGATTTTTTAAGTGCAATAAGTGATTTTATTAAAGTGATAAATTTAGGGACATGATTGTAAAACGGTGATGGGTGATGGTGGAGTAATGTCCATGGCAGAGTCCAGTTTTCAGTCTCACAGGTGCATTGTCCATATGCCTGTGGAAGGATGGAGCAGGGGCAGTTTAAGTTTGGACAGGGTGACAATGTGGGACAGTGGGATGACATCAGGGGGTATCTATCGTTTGCTGGCGGGGGTCTTGGCATCCTACTCTGTCTTCTTCTGAGATCTCAGGTACCGCTTGCGGGGTGGTTCTTCTTCTGCAGGAGGTGGGGTTCTGGTGGCCTGTCTTTTTGTGTGGGGGCCTCCTGTCTACTAGCGCCGGCGGAGGTGGTAGCCTGGTCTGGGTCCATGCTAGTTACAGGGGCCCTTTGTGGTGCCACATGGTCCCGCAATGTGGTGACTATCTGGGTTAAGGGCCACAACGATGGTCCCCATTGCGGAACTAATGTTTCTCAGTTCCTCTCTGAACCCCATGTACTGTTCCTCCTGCAGTACCTGGATCTCCTGGAACCTGGCCAGTACCGTAGCCATCGTCTCCTGGGAGCGGTGGTATGCTCCCATGATGGAGGAGAGGGCCTCTTGGAGAGTCGGTTCCCTGGGCCTGTCCCCCCCCCTGTCGCACAGCAGCCCTCCCAGTTCCCCTGTTTCCCTGGGCCTCTGTCCCCTGGACCGTGTGCCCACTACCACGGCACCCAGGTCCCTGTTGTTGTTGGGGTGGTGGGTCAACCTGGGTGCCCTGTAGTGGTGGACACACCGCTGATTGACATGTCCTGGAGACAGAGGCATGGGCCCGCTGGGTGGGAGCTGTGCTGGTGTTCCCAGAGGGGGTTAGGTCTGCTGTAGCCTGTGGCTGTCTGTGGGGAACCGACTGTCCCGAGGTCCCCGATGGGCCGGGCTGGTCATCTGGGTCCAGGGAGACAGAGCTGCTGTCATCACTGGGGGCCTCTTCTGGGGGTGGGATGGACATCTCTGGACCCTCCTGGGCGGTGTGGTGGCGTTCGGGTCCTGCAGGGGTATAAGAGAATGGTTATTGCTTCTGTGTGTGCCATTTCGTGTAATGGGTGGGTGGCCGTGTACCCCAGTGCTGGCATTCCCTTGTGGGGGCTTTTGTGACGGTGGCTTGTGTGGGAGATGGGTATGTGCAGTGGGCATGCTTTGGTGATGGGTGTCCATGCTTTGTGGACGCATGCAGGGCTAGGTTTTGGGATGGGTGGGTTGTGATGGTGAGCCATTTGCAAGGAGTTGGCATGCAGGTGGGGTGGGGGGAATGAAGAAGTGAAGATTTGACTTACCAGAGTCCATTCCTCCGCCTACTCCTGCGAGGCCCTCAGGATGCAGGATGTGCAAGACTTCCTCCTCCCATGCTGTGAATTCTGGGGGAGTAGGTGGGGGTCCGCCGCCAGTCTTCTGCACCGCGATGTTGTGCCTTGATACTATGGAACGCACCTTCCCCCGTAGGTCGTTCCACCGCTTCCTGATGTCGTCCCGATTTCGTGGATGCTGTCCCACAGCGTTGACCCTGTCCACTATTCTTTGCCATAGCTCCATCTTCCTGGCAATGGTGGTGTGCTGCACCTGTGTCCCGAAGAGCTGGGGCCCTACCCGAACTATTTCCTCCACCATGACCCTGAGTTCTGCGTCTTTGGGGTGCCATGGGGTGGTGTGGATGAGGTGAGGGGTGGTGTATGTGTTGTAGAGTGTGGTGAGTGTGGTGGTGTATGATGTTTTGTGCGTGGATATTGTGTGGGTGATGTTGTGATTTGCCTCTGTGTGATGGTCTACTCTATTCTGTGCTGTCTATCTCTGTTCTTCAGTCGCAATTGTGGTCGTAAGGGTTTGTGGGTGATGTGGGTGTGTGTTTTATATTTAATTGGGTGTGTGGGAGTGGTGTGTGTATGTGTCTCAGGTGTGTGTATTTTGAATTGTCCAATGTGGCTGTGTTTTGTAGAGGTGTGTGTATTTTGAGCGCAGCGGTGTGTACCGCCAATGGAATACCACGGTTAAAAGACCGCTGCGGGGATTTGTGGGTCGGAATGGCATGGGCATATTTCTGTTGGCGTGACGGTGGAGGTTTGGTCATCGCCAGTTTTTCGCTGCCCGTTGGTGTGGCGGACTTTTGTTGATGTCGGGTTTTTGGCGGTTTGCCAGTTGCGGGTCAGAATGACCGTGGCGGTTTACCGCGACCGCCGCGGTGTTATGGCGGTCTTCTGACCGGCGGTAAGCGCCTTTTACCACTGAGGTCAGAATGACCCCCATAGGGCCTCATTACAACCCTGGCGGTCAACGACCACCAGGGTTGAAGTGGCGATCGTACCGCCAACAAGCTGGCTGTACAAATTGCCATATTTTGACTGCAGCGGTAGCGCCACGGTCACTCCGGCGGGACCGAGCGTTTACCGCCATGGTTGTACCGGCGGTCAGAATCCGCCAGGGTAGCGCTGCTTGCGGTAGACACCGCCATGGAAAGGCTGGCGGTAAGGGGAGTTGCAGGGCCCCTGGGGGCCCCTGCACTGTCCATGCACTTACCATGGGCAGTGCAGGGCCCCCAGGCACAGCCCGTCGCGATTTTCAGTGCGACGGGTGCTGCTGCACCCGCTGCACTGCCACATTGCCGCCGGCTCCATTAGGAGCCGTCTGCAATGTTAAGGCCGACACCAGCGGGGATGTCCAAATGCGGCCGGCGGGATTCCGGACGCATAGGCGGCCAACTGGCAGTTCAGCCTTGGTGGTCAGCTTTGTCCGACCGCCAAGGTTGTAATGAGGGCCATAATAATGTGTTTTATATGTCCTGACAGTAAAAAATTGCTAAATTCTTTTTTCACTGTTGCAAGGCCTGTCACTCTCATAGGTTAACATGGGGGCTACCTTTAAAAATGATTAAACTGTAGATTCCCTTTGGGAGCTGATAGACATGTGGAGTTTGGGGTTTCTGAGCTCACATCGTACAGAAAAGTTGATTTTAAGATTGTGTGTTTGAAAATGCCACTTTTAGAAAGTGAGCATTTTCTTGCCTTTACCATTTTTGTGACTCTGCCAGTTTGTGGATTCCCTGTCTGGGTCAGTTTGATAGTTGGGCTGGTTGCACCTCACACTAGACTGTGACACAAAGGGAGCTGGGATATAGTCTGCATTTTCAGATGAGCCATCTGTGCTAGGAGGGGAGGGAGGAGTGGTCATTCACACCTGAAAGGGCTGTGCCTGCCCTCACACAATGCAGTCTCCCACCCCCTGGTGGGTGTGTGGGGCCTGGCCTGGGCAAGGCAGGATTTCACAGCCAAGAGAGACTTTGCTTTGAAGTAGGCCTACTTCAAAGGAGAAAATGGGTATAAGAAGGGCACCCAAAAAACCACAGACTTTAGAACACTTCTGGAAACCAAGAGGAACAGAAGAGCCAAAGAGCTGAGGAAGAAGAGCTGCCCTGCCTGTGACTGTGCTTTGTGGAGCTATCCTTAAGTTGCTGCTTCTGCCTGTGCTATAGGACAAAGACTGGACTTTGTATTGCCTTCCTTCTTGTGAAGATCTCCAAGGGCTTGATTTAGAGCTTGCCTCCTGTTGTTCGAAGTCTCAGGGACAGCTAAGACTTCTCTCTGCTAGCACCTGGAGCCTCTGTAGCGACTCCTACTCTGCCAAGTGGTGCCCATCAAGTTCCTGGGACCCAGAGAAGATTAGCTGGCATCCCAAGAGTGAGAAATCCACTCAGAGACCGCCGTGCGGGGAAAAGATCAACGCAACTCCGATCTGCGGCTGAAAAATCGACGCACTGCTTGCTTCGCGGCTGAAAATCAACGATTGCCTGCAACGTGAATGGAAGATCGACACCCGTGGCTGGAGAAACAATGTGCAGCATCGCTGACGGAGACCGGTGAGATCGAAACCCGCACTGTGTGGTTTTCAGACCATCGTGCGGCTGAATTTCTGATGCAAACACCACTGGGTGTGTAAAAACAATGCAAGGCCTGCCCTGACCCGAGAGTGCTGACCGGATCAACGCATCGCTCTCCTGCAGAGAGAAGAAATGACACACGCCGACCTGACTAAAGGAGAAACGATGCAAGGTCTTGCTCGTGAATGAAATCGACGCATCGCAAGCCCTCTTTGATGCACACTCGCCCGCGCTGGGTTATTTTACATGCCCAGGGTACATTTTCACACTAACATCGCAAGTGTGTGTTTAAAAATACATGAAGACTCTTTTTGCATTTTTATTAGTAACTTAACTTGTGTACTATGGATTTTTGTCGTTTTGGTCTTGTTTTGTTTAGATAAATATTTTCTATTTTTCTAAACCTGTGTTGTGTCATTTTGTAGTGTTTTCATTGAGTTACTGTGCATGTTGGTACAAATCCTTTACACCTAGCACTATGAAGTTAAGCCTACTGCTCGTGCCAAGCTACCAAGGGGGTAAGCAGGGGTTAGCTGAGGGTGATTCTCTTTTACCCTGACAAGAGTGATGGTCCTTGCTTGGACAGGGGGTAACATGACTGCCAACCAAAGAACCCATTTCTAACAACTGCCATTGTGTATGTGACCATCCCCAATAGCACAGGTGGTAGTGGCAACTGTTGTCAATGTGGAATGCCCCATGGGCCAATGGCCTGGATGGCAGGTTTCCAGCAGCTTGCAGACTGGCTAAAGCATCTGTCCTGTGACACCAGACCAGTGTTATATTCAACACTACCCTCCAGGTATGTTTCTGCTTTTCCACCAGCCTTTGCATGGCGGTGTAACCCCACAAATGATTGTTGGTGAAGTGGTTTGGTGGGGCCCTGGGTGCCCCTGCACAGCCCGTGCACTTGGCATGGGCAGTGCAGGTGATCCCATATCCTGGCCCTTTGCACTTTCCACTGCCTGATTTGCAGGGCTGAGTGCAGCGTGTCCTGTTACACCCAATGCAGCCCAAAACTGGCACTGACTCTATTTGATTCATCAACAATGTTTACTAAATGCCCCACAGAGCTACCATGAGCAAGCAGATTTCCAACCGCATCCCAACGTGCGACTCATACTGCCAAGTGCAAAGGGTACACTGCATTGGCAGTCTTACCAACACCAGGCTTGCCCAGGCACCATCCCCTACCCGTTGATGTGGAATTATCCGCCATTATGTTCACAGTCAGACCCCATTTGTTTATTTCCTCATTCCCATGTGTCTGACATGGTTGTATCAGAGTAGAGGGCTCTGCCTGTGACTGTTGTGACCTACTGTTTGCTATCTGTGGTACATTTTTTCTGTAGTGGCACATTTCAGTTCAGCATCACGATTTGTGGTTCAACACTACTTCAGTTTAGTTGTTCTTGGTAGTGGCATGTTACCAATGATACAGGTCCAGCTTGCTATTCCCCCAGCGCCTGTTCAGTTCATTGTTCCATGCACCCAGGGTACACCCTGATTGCATGATGTAGGGATGGCTGCCTCATATGAATGTGTTGTCTATGTGCGGTGTGGTGGTGTAACCAGCACATGCCTGGGTACTGTTGGGACAGTTAAAATGATGTGTGCTGTGAGATGCAACACACATGCATTTGGGCAATGAGGCAAGGCAGTTGCAAGGTGCTACTGCAAGGAACACCACTATGAGGTAACCCCAGGAATGGTGTTGACTGACTACCTGGTCTCTAAGGTCTTCATTGTGTTGTTGGTGTTGATGTGACTACATGCAAGAGATATTGTGATGTCACAGCCAGTGGCACAGTGATAATACATGCCATCCAACCCATTTGCTGAATATGTACATGTAGGTATTTAGGCCTGGTGTTCTAAATATGGCCAGGTTGTGTATTTTTGATGGGGCATGGCACTACCAAGGCGTAGGTACTTGTGTAGCTAACATTGGCCTTGTGCAACTTGCTTAATGTGCATTGTGTCCCTTGGCGCTCCTTTGACAAGCAATGTGTGAGTCCTATGTGCCTCCTCCTTCTTGCACTTGACATTTTAGCAGATATTTCCCCCATGCAACTTACCCAGCACTTGTGGTGTTTCCTGGTAGTCTGCACTGTCCTGTCCTTGTATTCCTGTGACGATTTCCTCTGGGATGACCGCTGCAACCAACTCCTTCTTCTCGTCCAAGTCCTCTTGTTTATAGTGTTGCCTTCCTGTTCCATGCCATTTTTTCCTTTGCCCTTCGCTTGCAGTCATGCCAGAGTTTCTTGCACTCAGTTACAGTTCTCCTGAACTCTGCCACACTGTTGATCTTATCCACAATCTGCTGGCAGATTGCCTCTCTCCTTCCAATTCGCTATTTAGAGGTGACGAAGAGTTGATGTAGATGCTCCGTCACCTCCCTCACCAGTATTTCATGCTCCTCTGCGCTGAAACGGTACTTCCTCTTTTTGTTTTTGTTCCCTCTCCTGGGTCTTGTCTGTGTCCTTCTGGCTGGTTCCTGATTGAATGGGGTCTTTCTGGGTTCTTTCCTGGCTCCATTTAGGGTCTCCTTTGCACTGTTCTCTCCGTTAGCGTCTGTTTTTGATGCCATTGTGGGCAAAAATGGTGCATTTCTGTTTTGCGACATGTTTACATGTCGTAAGCCGGATTAGAGTCATTTTCCCTTACGACAAGGTACAATGGTTAACATCAGAACAAATGACTATAACCAATTTTTAGCACCACCCAGTGTCATAGTATAAATATGACACCCGGGTGGCGTTAAAAAATGGCGCAAGTCAGCACTAAACTTTTTGATGCAAAACTGCCTTAGCGCAGTTTTGCGTTAAAAAGTATAAATCTGCCCCTAAGGCTGCAATGCATAAACCACAAACCAAAGACAAGATGTGTTTCCTAGTGCCCACTCTGGTGCCTGCTACTGCTTCACTTCATCATTCTGCATTTCTGTCCTAGCCTACCTAAGTAACTTCTTCGGCATGTGATGTCTGTGCCACATTTTTCCCTGCCCAAGTGAAGTTGTTTTCCATAATACATAACAGATTGACCATTGCAATATTTTTCCTTCTATCAATCAATGTAAAACTATTTGAAACATCAATCTATAGTGCATGATCATTAATTTACACCTGACCCAGCCAGCTTTTCCATAGCTAAACCTATAGCTAGTCCAGTCCTTTACACTTAACTTCCTGCTGACTAATTTATTTCCCTGCTGACAAGTGAAGGTATTTATTAATCTGTGTTGAAGTTCTGGGTGTAATGTGTGATTAAGCTCCTTTAGATTTTTATGGCTAGGATACTCTGTGACATATAAAAGGTAATGTTCACTGCACTATGGTTTATCATATTCTTCTATGCACTATCTACTATAATACTATAGGGAGGATGACCTATCCATTATCTGCAAAGTGTGTCCCATCTGCCACATATTCGTCCTAAGCCCATCACCTAAGTTTGGACTTAGGGAAGTAGAATGGAAGAGGGCATTGAAGAAGAGTAGGGCCATTAGAGTTATAAGTTCAAGTAATATGATACAGCTGGGCTATCCCAAAAACATGCTGGAGAGTAACCACCCGATCTGCTAGCATGGCTTGGTTCAGCTGAATAATCAGGTATTAATTGTGCAGCATACATACTAATAGGAGGTAACCCAGATTTTTTAAGATACCAATTATGTGTTCTGTTTCATTATGAAATTAAATCCTTTCTGAAAATCAAGTGTCCTCTTCCTTTTGATTATGTTGGTGTTTTTGCTAAATGATTCCTTGCAGTCAGCTCTATAATTGATTATCTGGCTATTTGGTGCATGGGTGGGAAAATCTTGGCACAGGTTGTGTGTGACTGATTAGCACCACTACCAATATCAATCATCAAATTCCAATGGCCCTAGGAGAATTGCAATGTTCTGCTACTGTATGGTGCCACTGTAGACAGTATAAATGTGTTGGATCTGAGCATCACAATTTGAGTTTTTATATTGTGTTCTCTTACTTTCTTGATATAGATAATCCTGCTCATGATGCCATGCGCCAACATGGCACAAGCTAGCTGCCCGGCTTCTGCAGCAAAGGTCTGAGGCAGTGCCTGCACAATATCACTGGTTGATGGGCCTGGAACTGGAGGAGCAGGAGGTACAGGCCTAGACAGAGGCCCTGCAACTGGGTATTTTGGGCCACCAGCCAGGCCTGCCTCCAACTCAGCCACATCATCACTGCCCCCTGCAGCTGAGGTCCTCCACTGTCACCCGTATCACCACCACCCTTCCCTTCTTGGACCCTACAACACACCTCCTCCTCTACTGTGTCTTACAACTGTTGCCTACCCTGACCCACGAGTCAGAACAGCTCCAGCAAGGTCAGGACTTGGCCTGTGAACTGGATGCTATCAAGGCCCTACATACTGATTTTGTGTTTTGTTGGGAAGGCATGATGTGGGTGGAGAGGATGGGGTACAAATTTTAGGAAAGTGTTTGGACTTGAAACATTGGACTTCGTTTACTTACTTTTGAGTTTGGATTGAATCGGACTAACTTTTTGGGACATTTTGGCTTGGGAAGGGGGTGGGCCTGTTGTGGGTGTAGAGGGTAGGTTATAAAAACACATGGGTTATCCTTTTCTTTCCTTATTATCATTCATTATTGGTCTTTCTCTTGCTAGTTGGAGTAATATAACTTAATATAGCATTGTTGAGTGTTCTGTTGTGTTAAGAGCCTTCAGCACGGAGCTGCCCCCTAATGGTTTGTTAAGTTTGTTAGCTAAACTAGGGCACACCATAATAATTTTGTTTCAGACATTGAAGCAGCACTCCCCAGGCTGTCTGGCTTATCACGGTCATTTGGTACTTCTGTATGCCTCAAGAGGGATATCTATAAACAAATCATCAACAATACTTTTCTAAGAGGCATATTTCATGCTTTGTTCTGACAGTAGCATTACGGTTACATTTTTTCATACTATATTCGGTTTATGTCAAATTTTGAGCCTTGAAAAAGTCTTGTAGACGAAACACGTGTTGGCTGTTGCATCTCTGGACTGATGATTTCTGTCCTCTTCATGAACTATTAGAAGGATCAATAAAGTATCACGGCTGTTGCATCTTTGGACCTGTGGTGTTTGTCCTCTTCATGAACTATTAGAAAGAAAAATAAAGGATTACCACTTCATACTTATATTGAACTTTTGTCTCCAACGACCGAGAATAGTATGGACCATTACGGTGTGCCCTAGATTGAATATTATCATGTTTCAGTGTGTCTTTTGATTCTTCAATTGACACCTTTGCATTCTTGGTGGCAGTTTGCTCACTAGTGTTGGCACCCGCTGGAGTTCCATTGTGGACTAATGCATGTTGCTTGTTGCATCTTACTTTACCGATAAAATTTGGAGGTGCGAACCGATTACACAGCCGCCTTCTTGTTGTTTCATTTGTTAGCTAAACTGCCTGTCCTGGTCTCTGAAGAACCAGAAACAAAATACAGCAAAGAGTGGACAATGCAAGTAAATCTAACTAACTGTAAAGGACCAATTACCTTCAGGTAAAAATAATCACCCATCAACCCCCAAACACTGCAAATTATACAAATATGTTCACAAATTAATTGAACCCCCTCACTGCCTGCCATCACATGAATAATCTTCACTCACTGTATAATATTTCACGCTTGGTACAACAGTTAGTTACCTGTTCCAATCCAAGCACCATGGTATACAATTCTTGTATTGTATTTCCTCTTTTCCCATGGAAGCAACACATTGGCATTCTTATAAATTAATGCTCTAACTGGGGTATCCATGATAGGGAAGGAAAAAAGAAGGATTTGCATGGGTTGAAGTCAGGCATTGTCTCCAATGTCCTTGAAGGGAATGGGGAGGCTTCTTTACTGCAAACTGGTCCAACTGCAATTCTGCCATGCCTGTGAAAATGGTTGGGCTGCATAAGTCTTTTATAACAAATGTGTTTATTGGCATTTCAAGTAATACATATCCATTTTTTGTTCACAAAGCCATAGCATGATACTCGGGTTTCTTATTCACATTACTGTGCATTATTTGAGTGTCCATTACATGCATTATAATACCACAAGGTGATCTTCATTGCATTCATACCCTAGCATATGGAATTTCTGTGCAGCGGCTTAGTTGTCTTACTTTCTCAGTGGCATGTTTGTGAGACAGGGAGTCGTTGTCCACCAACGATAGTTTTGCAGACCTGTATATCTGTCTCTCCCCAGGGAATATACCAATAAAGAAATATAAGCAAACGTAACTAAATAACCATATAACCTATTAACTCGCCCATACATCTGTAACACATCCAGGTGGTGTGTGGTTGCAGTTGCCGGATTGTGTCCCCTTATGCATCTCTGCATGCTCCTCCACTGTTCACCATCAGGTGGGTGCCTCTTCTCAAGCAGGGGGGTTGGCTGGGGTGCAGAAGACCACCAGGTAGGCCGGGTACCAGGTGGGGGGCCCCTCTCCTTATGTAGAACTGTTGTGGACTGGCCGGGGATTAGCGCTCGTCCATCACTGGCTCACATTGGACTGGTGTCCCGTTAGAGTCATCATCCGTGGCAGCGTCCAGTGTCTCCCAGATGTCTACCACTTCTGCCCACATGGAGGCTATCGGTCGGTGCCTCAATCCCCTCATCTCCTACCTCTGTAGTGCAGAAGCTAAAGTTTTAGCCCATTCGGTGTCCATCATGTTTCTTCCTATATCTCAGTCCCATGTGAGTTGCAGTCCGTCTAGTGGTCGTGCAGTCATTCCATTCAGTGCCCTTTAGATCCATTTGATCAGATGAGATCCCCCCCTGCAACCAGCATAGTCTGGAGGGCCGCCGTCGTGGGCGGTTCTTCTCCACTGTTCCCTCACAACTCCTACAGGGCATGTGCAACAGCCTTATAAGTTAAAAATTAACCAGCATATAAACCCTTTTGATCCAATAAGTTCCCGCAATGTACCAGCATCTCCCCTTGGTAGCAGTCACCCACTGTAGTAATCCATACTTCTGTCCAAGAGTTTGGTTGTCTGGGAGTGAAAGGGGTACACCATGTGGAATTCCAATAAGAGGTAGTGCCGAAGCATAGGGGTTAGTTGTGTCTGTTCTCATAAGGGCCCTACGCCACAAAACCATGGCTGTGGATACCAATATGTTTGGTCTGAGAGGTACTCGTCTCCCCCGGAGCAGTCGTACCAAGAAGTCATCCCCTTGATCAGCTTCTCCGTCCAGGGTAGTTTCTAGTAAGTCAAACCCATTTACCCATCATGCGGCCATGGTAATTGGGCTGCCAGGTAGTATAGCTCGAAGTCAGGGATTCCAAGTCGCTCTCTCTTGGGGGCAGAAGAGGGGTCACCAGCACTACCCAACAACGTCCCCTATCCCACAACAATTTACGCAATAATGTGTCTAGGGTTCGGAACCATGAAGCCGGTATATGCAGAGGCAGGTTGGTGAAATAGTAAAGGAGTCTAGGGAGCATCACCATCTTGGAAAGTGTGACCCTGGCCATGACTGGTAACTTTAACGAGCGCCAGAAAGCCACTGCAGTTTTCAGTGTGTGATATGCCTCTCCCCCAGGTTGCCATCCCTAAGGTCCTGGCGATCGTGATAAATCTGAATTCCACTATATCTAAACATTTGGGGAGCCCATTGTACGTCTTCGAGCATTGGGAGCACACATGTCTTCCTTCTGTTGAGTCGTAAGCCTAAGGCCCTCATTACAACATTGGCGGTAAGTGCCGCTTACCGCCATGCTGACTGCCGCCAACATAACTCGACCGCGGTGGTATACCACTACCCGTATTATGACCCACACATAGAAATCCGCTACTATACGGGGACACACACAAGTCCGCCAGCCCAAAGGTCAGTGATAAAATGGTGGTACCAAAACCCACACCGTTACGCCAACAGAAATACACCCACAGCATCATGACCCTTGAATCATCTCACCAGTCATTCAACCGCGGTAAACCATTGGCGGTACACACTGGCGCGCTCAAAATACACACGCACTAACAAAACAACACCACTTTGGACAATTCAAAATACACATACCTGGCACACATAAACACACCACACCCACAACACTATAAAACACACACCCACACTACCCACAACCCTTTACGACCCAAAGATTTTGGCAAGTGAGAGAGAGACAAGCCAGGAGCACCCACTGAATCAGAGCCAGAAAACACCATCACCCATACACCATCCATGCACCTCACCGCACACACCCCAACACATCACTCCACACACCCTCACACATACCACTCACACTACACCCATGGCACCACAAAGACACCCCAGGTTCCCAGAGGAGGAGCTAAGGGTCATGGTGGAGGAAATCATCCAGGTAGAGCCACAGCTATTGGGATCACAGGTGCAGCGGACATCCATTGCAAGGAAGATGGAGCTATGGTGGAGAGTCATGGACAGGGTCAACGCCGTGGGACAGCACCCCAGAATAAGAGATGACATCAGGAAGAGGTGGAACGACCTACGGGGGAAGGTGCATTCCGTGGTTGCAAGACACCAGGCAGCTGTGAAGAGGACTGGCGGTGGACCCCCACCTCCTCCCCCACAACTAACAACATGGGAGGAGCAAGTCTTGGCGATCATGCATCCTAAGGGTCTGGCAGGAGTAGCAGGAGAATGGCACTATTTCAAGTCAAATCTTCACTACTTTATTCCCCACCCTACCTGCATGCCATCACAAACAACAACCCCTACTCTCACCCCTGTCACCCCACCACCTCACACATACCCCACCATCACAACCCACCCATCACAATACCAAGCCCTGCATGCAACAACAGTGCATGGACACCACTCACACACCTGCATGGACACCCATCACCACAGCATGCACACTTGTGACAATCACTTAGCAAAATCAATCACAACTCACACAAGCCAAAGCTACCTTGCTAATAACAACCATAAAGGGAAACATATCCATGCAAAAGATGGCACATGCAGATACAATAACACTGCATTTGCATCCCCACAGGACCCCCACTCAGTGTCACCAGAGAGGAGGAGCCAGCCACATCCAGTCCCCCCCCCCAGAAGAGGCCCACAGTAATCACAGCAGCTCTGCATGCCTGGTTCACGATGACCAACCTGGCCCATCAGGGACCTCTGGACAGTCGGTGACCCAGGCACAGTCCCAACGCACCACAGAGCCTCCCCCCTCAGGAAACATCACCATAGCGCCCACCCAACAGGCCCATCCTTATGTCCCCAGGACACATCAATCAGCAGTGTGTTCACCACTACAGGGACCCCAGGCAACTCCACAAACACAGGACGATCAGGGACCTGGGGTCAGTTGCAGTGGACACACGGTTCAGGGGACAGAGGCACAGAACAATAGGGAAGCTGGGAGGACTGCTGTGTGGCAGGGGGAGGACAGGCCCAGGGAACCGACTCTCCAACATCCTGGGAGCATACCACCATTCCCAGGAGACCATGGGCCAGAATCTGGCCAAGTTGCAGGAGACCCAGAGGCTTCAGGAGGGCCAGTACCTGGGGATTAGGGAGGACCTGAGGGACATCCACACCACCCTGGTCACCATTGCAGGGGTGCTGGCAGACATAGCCAACACCATGAGGGAGGTAGTAGCACACCAACGGGCCCCTGACACTAGCCACACCGAAGAACAGCCCTCCAACTCCGCCGACGCTAGTGGACAGAAGGCCCCACCACAGGACCAACAGGCCACCAGCACCCCACACCGTGCAGAAGGAGAACCACCACGCAAACGGTCCTTGCGATCCAGGCAGAAGCCAAAGAACATTGCCAAGACCCCTGCCAGGAAATGAGACTCTCCTGATTGTCACCGTTATGTCCCACTTTATCACCCTGTCCACCTTGAACTGCCATTACTCCCCTTCCTATGTCCCGTTGGACAATGCACCTGTGATACAAATAGACTGGACTCTACCCTGGACTTTCCTCCATCAGCAACCCAGCCCATTGTAATACCCCCTCCACTTATTAGCACCAAAATAAACTTCCTTGGAACAAAATCAAATATGGAGTCTGTCAATTGTTTGACAAATGTATTAATTTCACAAACTCTAAACATTGTAATTCAAATGCAGTGTAATATTTACATAGGTATGACCTGTAGTGGACAGCAGTAAATACACCAGGAGCCAGAGTGGGGCACAGAGATCTGAAAATAGAGATGCCAAAGGGTACAGTAAGTGGCCATAGAAATAGGCAATTCAGACTGCCATGTTCAATGTCAAACACAAAACTGCAATCGAAGGTGAAGTTACAGTGTCTTACCTGTGTGTCACTGGAAGTACTGTTGAATTAGTGTAGTTCTGTTCTCCACGTCTTCTTCCTCTGCCTCCTCTTCATCACTGTCCACAGGCTCCACCGCTGCCACACAACTATCCCCAGACTCATCCTCCTACAGAAAAGGCACCTGGCGTCTTAAGGCCAGGTTGTGCAACATGCAACATGCAATGATGATCTGGCACACCTTCTTGGATTGGTAGTACAGGGATCCACCTGTCAGATGGAGGCACCGGAATTTGGCCTTCGGGAGGCCAAAGGTGCGCTCAACGATACTTCTTGTTCACCCATGTGTCTCATTGTAACGTTCCCCTGCCCTTGTCCTGGCATTCCTCACTGGGGTCAGTTGCCATGAGAGGTTGGGGTAACCAGAGTCACCTGCAAATATTGGGATACACACACACCCACCCTTAGGGCCAAACCCACACTCATATACCTACATCAACTGGGTGGGGACCATGGGCTCACCTATTAGCCACACCCAGTGCCTCTGGAGTTGAGCCATCACATATGGGATGCTGGTATTCCTCAGGATATAGGCATCATGCACAGCGCCAGGATACTTGGCATTCACATGGGAGATGTACTGGTCCGCCAAACACACCATCTGCACATTAATAGAGTGAACGCTTTTTCTGTTTCTGAACATTTGTTCATTTCTCAGGGGGAGGTGGGCAAATGCAATATGTGTTCCATCAATGGCACCAATGATGTTGGGGATATGTCCCAGTGCATAGAAGTCAGTCTTCACTGTGGCAAAATCCTCCACCTGGGGGAATACAATATAGCTGTCCATGTGTTTCAGCAGGGCATACAACACTCTGGACAGCACGTTTGAGCATAGGCTGTGACATTCCTGATGCCATGGCCACTGTTGCTGGGAAGGAACCACTTGCCAGGAAATGGAGAACTGACAGGACTAGCACTAGAGGGGGGATACCAGTGGGGTGGCAGATAGCTGAGATCAGGTCTGGTTCCAATTGGGCACAATTGGATTGTGGCCCTATCAAGTCTGTAGGTCAGGATAATGTGCCTGTCTTCCATTGTCACCAAGTCCACCAGGGGTCTGTACACGGGGGATGTTTCCATCTCCTATTCATCCTCAGTGGTTGAACTCCAGGGTGAAAAACGGTGCGCAGAAGGTCATATTCACACGTATTTCAACATTAATATGTAATTTTTGCTTTACAGAAACAGTATGTGAACTCGTACGTCAGTTGATGTGCCAATGTCTGCTGTGACGCAGTTAGGTGCCATGGGCTGTGCCCCCCTGAAATGGCGGCTGCCTGACCTGTGAGGAGGGACAAGTGGAAATGAGGTAATTCCGCTGGCGTTGTGCGCCGTTGCGTTCCGCGATCGATGACCGTTGTGCAACATCACATTGGTTATCATTGGGCCCTATAGGTTCCAGGAGCCAATGGCGATGTAAGCCGGCGGTGACGGTATGCACCGCAGCGGACGTGACCGCTATTTTCTATCTGTTCACTCACTTGCTACCTTACCTTCAACAGGAGAGGACCTACACTGCAAGTGCTGCTGTGACCTGTGTCTGAAAGCGACAATGGCTCGAGTGTCAGGGGAAAGGGCCCCTGCCTTCACTTCGGAGGAGTTGGAGAGACTGGTGGATGGGGTCCTACCCCGGTACACTTTATTCTGTGGTCCTCTAGACAAACAGGTGAGTACACTGTGAGCATAATGCGTGGGCCATGAATGTATGGATTGCTGTGTGTGTAAGCCTCGTGTGGGGGAGCCTGAGGGGTCCTTGGCAGAGTGCTGCATGTATGATGGACAATGTATGTGCATAAGGGGATGGGGGTGTAGGAGGCTGGCCTTGCTTATAGTGGGTACCTAATGGTACTTACACCTTGTGCCAGGTCCAGTTATCCCTTATTAGTAGATTAGAAGTGTTCCAGCAGTTTAGGCTTATAGAGGTAGCTATAGCAGAGCAGCTTAGGCTGAACTAGGAGACATGCGAAGCTCCTACTATACCACTTATATCACTAAGCACTATATCATAAGAAAACACAATACTCAGAGTTACTAAAAATAAAGGTACTTTATTTTAGTGACAATATGCCAAATGTATCTCAGAGGATATACTCACTTAGGAGGTAAGTAATATACACAAAATATACACACAAACCAAAATCAGGTAAGTAAACAGTTAGAAAAGTAGTGCAAACACTGTAGAACACAATAGAATGCAATGGGAGACAATAGGCCTAGGGGCAACACAAACCATATACTCCAAAAGTGGAATGCGAATTACAAATGGACCCCAGGCCTAGTGTAGTGTGTAGAGGGTCACTGGGAGTGTAAGAAAACACTAAGGGTGTCCAAGATACCCCACCCCAAGACCATGAAAAGTAGGAGTAAAGTTACCCTACTACCCCAGAAAGACAGTAAAGTCGAGATAGGGGATTCTGCAAGGACAACAACTGACTGCAAAGCACTGAAGATGGTTTCCTGGACCTGAGGACCATTAAAGAAGGAGACCAAGTCCAAGAGTCATGCAAGTGTCCGGGGGGGCAGGAGCCCACTAAACCCCCGATGAAGGTGCAAAAGGGCTGCCTCTGGGTAGAAGAAGCCGGAGATTCTGCAACAACGGAAGGTGCCAGGAACTTCTCCTTTGGTCAGAAGACGTCTTACGGTGTACTGAAGGAAGCAGAGTTGTTTCCATGCAGAAAGACCGCAAACAAGCCTTGCTAGCTGCAAGAGTCAAGGTTGAAGATTTTGGGTGCTGGTAGGGCCCAGGAAGGACCAGGAGGTTGCCCCTTGGAGGAGGAGACAGAGAGGGTGCTTATCAATAGAGAGAGCCCATGCAGAAGCAGGCAGCACCCGCAGAAGCACCTGAACAGGAGTTCAGAAGATCTGAGCTTGACGGTCAACTCAGCACAACAAAAGAGGGTCCCACAAAATTGGAGTCCAACTCAGCGAGTTGGGCAATGCAGGACAGAGTGCTGGGGACCTGGGCTAGGCTGTGCACGAAGGAAGTCTTGCAAAAGTGCACAGAAGTCAGAGCAGCTGCAGTTCACGCAGTACACAGGATTACTGTCTGGCGTGGGGAGGCAAGGACTTACCTCTACTAAATTTGGACAGAAGGGCCACTGAACTGTCTGGGACACTTGGATCCAGCTCCTGTGTTCCAGGGACCACACTCGTCAAGATGAGAGGGGACCCAGAGGACCGGTGATGCAGACGTTTGGTGCCTGCATTGGCAGGGGAAAGATTCAGTTGACCCACGGGAGATTTCTTCTTGGCTTACAGTGCAGGGTGAAGGCAGACAGCCCTCAGAGCATGCACCACCAGGAAACAGTTGAGAAAGCTGGCAGGATGAGGTGCTACAATGTTGCTGGTAATCTTCTTGCTACTTTGTTGCGGTTTTGCAGGCGTGATGAAGCAGTCAGCTGTTGATCCTTGGCAGAAGTCAAAGAGGGAAGTGCAGAGGAACTCTGCTGAGCTCTTGCATTTGTTATCTTGTGAGATACCCACAGGAGAGACCCTAAAAAGCCCTCAGAGGAGGATTGGCTACAGAGAAAGGTAAGCACCTATCAGGAGGGGTCTCTGACGTCACCTGCTGGCACTGGCCACTCAGAGCTGTCCATTGTGCCCTCACACCTCTGCATCCAAGATGGCAGAGGTCTGGGACACACTGGAGGAGCTCTGGGCACCTCCTCGGGGAGGTGCTGGTCAGGGAAATGGTCACTTCCCTTTCCTTTTTCCAGTTTCGTGCCAGAGCAGGGCTGGGGGATTCCTGAACCGGTGTAGACTGGCTTATGCAAGGAGGGCACCATCTGTTCCCTTCAAAGCATTTCCAGAGGCCAGGAGAGGCTACTCCTCTCAGGCCCTTCACACCTATTTCCAAAGGGATATGGTGTAACACCCTCTCTCAGAGGAAATCCATTGTTCTGCCTTCCTGGGACTGTGCTACCTAGGCCCCAGGGGGGCAGAAACCTGTCTGAGGGTTGGCAGCAGCAGCAGCTGCTGAGAAGACCCCCGAAAGTTAGTTTGGCAGTACCTGGGCGCTATGTTGGAGACCCGGGGATGCATGGAATTGTGCCCCCAATACCAGAATGGTATTGGGGTGACAATTCCATGATCCTAGACATGTTACATGGCCATGTTCAGAGTTACCATGGTGACGCTACATATATAGGTATTGACCTATATGGAGTGCACGCGTGTAATGGTGTCCCCGCACTCATAAAGTCTGGGGAAATTACCCTGAACAATGTAGGGGCACCAGGGCTAGTGCCAGGGTGCCCTCACACTAAGTAACTTTGCACCGTACCTTCACTAAGTGAGGGTTAGACATATAGGTGACTTATAAGTTACTTAAGTGCAGTGTAAAATGGCTGTGAAATAACGTGGACATTATTTCACTCAGGCTACAGTGGCAGTCCTGTGTAAGAATTGTCTGAGCTCCCTATGGGTGGCAAAAGAAATGCTGCAGCCCATAGGGATCTCCTGGAACCCCAATACCCTGGGTACCTAGGTACCATATACTAGGGAATTATAATGGTGTTCCAGTGTGCCAATCAGAATTGGTAAAATTAGTCACTAGCCTGCAGTGACAATTTCAAAAGCAGAGAGAGCATAAACACTAGATCTGATTAGCAGAGCCTCAGTGATACAGTTAGGCACCACACAGGAAACACATACAGGGCATACTTTATGAGCACTTGGGTCCTGGCTAGCAGGATCCCAGTGACACAGGCAAAAACAAACATACATACATTAAAAATGGGGGTAACATGCCAGGCAAGATGGTACTTTCCTACAGGGGCATAAGTTGGGCGATGAGTATAACAGTCCTGACGGTATGACTAATACCTTTTCTGCTGTATTTTTGCTGCAGGTTAGCGCCCATCAGAAAAAGGGTATTTGGCGGGCCACCAACAAGGAGGTGCGGACGCTGGGGGTCTTTGACAGGGGGAGCACCTACTGCCGTAAACAGTGGGAGGACCTGCGCTGCTGGGCAGGGAAGACGGTGGAGGCCCAACTGGGGCTGGCCTCCCATCGAGGAAGGGGTGCCTGTAGTACGCTGACCCCCCTGATATTCTGCATCCTTATGGTGGCCTATCCGGAGTTGTATGGGCACTTGAAGGCATCACAGCAGTCACAAGGGGGTGAGTACAGATTCTGAATCATGACTTTGCACGCTTTAAGGTATTACCTGCGTGGGGGATGTGGGCTGTGGGTGCCCCTAGGCCAGGGCAAACATGGCAGGGTATGTTCAATGATGGGCAAGCTCAGATGCACTCCAACCCCAATAATGTCAGTGGGCATCTACTACTGGGCACGGTCCTGTGGGTTTCATGTGTGCAGCTAATGATGTTGGACATTGTACCCCATGGCCTGGTGACTAGCATTGTAACTGGTAGTGCATGGCCTAGTGCAGAGGGCTGTTCCCTGTTAGCTGTGTACACCAACAGTAGTGTTGTTGCTGGCATTGACCAAGTGTATCCTCTGTCTCTCCCCCCCTTTTTGTTTTGTCACCCTGTACTTGTGTGCATTAACATCATCTGGCGGAGGAGCAGAGGCACTGGCGAATGAGGGAGCTGCATCCCACATGGGCCTGGAGGCCGAATCGACCAACGGTGAGGGCACCTGTGGGACGGAGGGCGAGGGGAGCACCATGACGGAGACACAAGGGGACACTACCGACAGCAACACCTCCTCCGATGGCAGCTCCCTGGTGGTGGCGGACACCTCTGTGGCCACCCCAACTACAGGTACATCTGCCACCCCTGTACCAGCACCGCCCTCCCAGCAACCTTTCAGCGAGGTTCTTGTGCCTGCTCACCCAGGAGGGTGGGCATCTCCTTCGCCCCAGGCACCTCAGGCCCTGCCCCAGTCAGCCCTGCTGCCCTCAGTGTGGAGGCTTTTGACCTCCTGAGATCCCTCTCTGTTGAGCAGTCAACCATACTGAATGCCATCCAGGGTGTAGCAGGGCATTTGCAACAAACAAATGCATACCTGGAGGGCATTCACTCTGGCATGGCGGCCCAACAAAAAGCATTCCAGGCTCTGGCCAATGCACTGATGGTAGCCATTGTCCCTGTCTCCAGCCTCCCCCCACCAACTTCTTCTACCCAGTTCCAATCCCCTCAACCCCAGCCTATCCCAAGCACACCTTCAGACCAGCAATCACCTAAATCTACACACAGAAGTGGCTCAGGCAAACACAAGCACCACACTATGGGGGTCATTTTGACCTTGGCGGACGGCGGAGGCTGTCCGCCAAGGTACCGCCGCTGAATGACCGCACCGCGGTCAAAAGACCGCGGCGGCCATTCAGACATTTCCTCTATGCCGGCGGGCGCTCTCCAAAAGAGCGCCCGCCAGCCCAGAGGAAATGCCCCTGCAACGAGGACGCCGGCTCAGAATTGAGCCGGCGTAGTTGCAGGGGTGCGACAGGTGCAGTTGCACCCGTCGCGTATTTCAGTGTCTGCTTAGCAGACACTGAAATACTTTGCGGGCCCTCTTACGGGGGCCCCTGCAGTGCCCATGCCATGGGCATGGGCACTGCAGGGGCCCCCAGGGGCCCCGCGGCACCCCCTACCGCCATCCTGTTCCTGGCGGGAGACCCGGGGGTGTCAGAATCCCCATGGCTGCAGAGCGCGCTCCGCAGCCATGGAGGATTCACAAGGGCAGTCGTAAACCGGCGGGAGACCGCCGGTTTACCCTTTCTGGCTGCGGCTGAACCGCCACGGTCAGAATGCCCTCTGGAGCACCGCCAGCCTGTTGGCGGTGCTCCCGTGGTCGGTGACCCTGGCGGTCACCGGCCGCCAGGGTCAGAATGACCCCCTATATCTCACAAGCACTCATACAATCACCATCCACAAGCAGACACACCAACATCCACTGCCTCCACTGTGTCCCCCTCCTCCTCCTCGTCCACCTCCCTCCCAGTAGCATCTCCACTCACACCTGCATGCACTACATCCTCATCCACTACCTTCATCACCAGCATGCCTATCACTACATGCCCCTCACTGGCAGTCACAACCCCCACATCCATACACACGTCCCCTGTGTCCTCTTCCACTGTGTCTGTGACCCCTCCTCCCAAAGTACACAAATGCAAGCACACACACACCCAACAGCCAGCCACCTCACAGCAGCATCCAGCCCATGCACCTGCACCCAAACACAGCAGACCGACACCTCCTACAACCACTCCCTCTTCCTCCACTCCAAAACCCTACTGCAGATGTGAGGGGCTCCAATGAGGCACTCGTTAGCCCAGCCAGTGCCAGCACCACCTGCCAAGGCCACGAAGGGTCCGCCACCTAGCAAGGGCAAGAAGGGGACACCAGCCAGCAATGGAAAGGAGGCACCACCAGCCAGCAAGGGCAAGAAAAAGACACCATCTGGCAGAAGCAAGGAGGTACCACCATCTGCCAAGGGCAGGAAGGGGCACACAACACCAACCATGGCACTCCAGCCGTCCAAGACTGCAGGTGACAGCCTTGAGGTTACCACCATCACTGCAAACGCTGCCACCTGCACTGCGTCCAGCACAACCACATGCACCGCGTCCAGCACCGCCACATGCACCGTCGCCAGCAGCACCACTGCCAGCAGCAGCAGCCCCAGTGGGCAGCGCAACTGGCATCCACTAAGCAGCCTTCACCGATGGCGAGCAGTGTGTGGTGGTGACTACATGGGCTGCAGTGCGTCCTGGCCCCTGCAACACCTGTCAGTGTGATACACAGATGAGACACTGTGACCTTGCCCCATACAGGATGAAGCACACTGGGCACAAGGCCCCCTCCAGAACCAGTGGAAGAAGGCATCTACTCAGCCCCTCCTTACCAGGATGAAGCACACTGAGCACAAGGCCACCTCCAGAACCAGTGGAAGAAGGCATCCACTCAGCCCCTGCTTGCAAGGATGAAGCACACTGGGCACAAGGCCCCCTCCAGAACAAGTGGAAGAAGGCGTCCACTCGGCCCCTCCTTGCCAGGATAAAGCACACTGGGCACAAAGCCCCCTCGAGAACCAGTGCAAGAAAACATCCACTAGAGAGACAGTGGCTTTGCACTCCCCAGGAGCAAGCAGTGGGCTAACCACCCACTTGAGAGACTGTGGCTTTGCACTCCCCAGGACCAAGCAGTGGGCAAACCACCCACTAGAGAGACTGTGGCTTTGCACTCCCCAGGACCAAGCAGTGGGCAAACCACCCACTAGAGAGACTATGGCTTTCCACTCCCCAGGACCAAGCAGTGGGCAAATAACCCACGTGAGAGACTGTGGCTTTGCACTCCCTAGGACCAAGCAGTGGGTAAACCACCCACTGGAGAGACTGTGGCTTTGTGTTCCCCAGGACCAAGCAGTGGGCAAACCACCCACTTGAGAGACTGTGGCTTTGCACTCCACAGGAGCAAGCAGTGGGCCTGGAGCCATCTCCAGGCCACTGGCGTTGTACCATCTTCCGGCTGAGGTTCCCCCCATCCCCAACCCCCTGAGGTGCCTGTGTTTTCGACATGATGCCCGTAGTGTTGTCTCCGTATTGAGGCAGGAGTCAAGTGTGGCCTTGGCATATGTGTTTATTGCACATATCGTACATACTGTTTATTGATTTAAGTATGTACTTTCCTAAAACTGTACTATTTACACTCATTTTACTCCATTCCTTTTGTCCTTGTGTTATTCCTGAGGGTTACGGGGTGTATATGTAATGTTGTTGCATCGGTTTATGTGTATGGCGTTGGGGGTGGGGGTGTTGCGTGTTGTGTGTGTGTGTCACTCTCTTTTTCCTCCTCCCCTCCCTTGTGTGCTAGGTGCAGTACTCACCGTGGTCGTCTTCTCCGGCGTTAGTGTTCCTGGTGTATGAGAAGGTATGAGAAGGTACACCAGCATTAGGAAAAAGTGCAGCTCAGGCTGCATGGCGCCATAGTTCTTCCTTGAGTGTCGAGATGTGAGCCGTTTCCCTTCAGAGTACTGTTTCCGCCGTGTTTTTGATGACATTGGCACCGCCACGGAAAAGCTGGCGGATAGGCCTGTTGTAATGCAGTGGGCGGTACATTGTCTTCCGCCTGGGTGTTGGCGGTTACCTCCGCGGTGTCGTGGCGGTCGGTGTGTTAAAGTGGCTGTATGTGTTGCCGGTTTCCGCCACGGTCATGATTCCAATTTATTTACCGCCGGCCTGTGGGCGGTGTTACCGCTGCTTTATCACCAACCGCCAGGGTTGTAATGAGGGCCTAAGTGTCTACTGAAGTCCTCCAGCATCTGGATTATCTGGGGTAGCACAGCATTCCCATTTCATACATAAATAAGGAGATCGTCTGCATAAAGGGAGATGATGTGTGGAACCCCTCATCTAAATACTCCCCACTCCCGTCCCTTGGCCCTGAAACTCTCCACTAGCGGTTCTATGACCATAGCAAACAGCAAGGGCGAAAGTGGGCAGCCTTGTCTATTCCCCCTGTAAATATCATAACTGGTGGATATCGTGCACCCATTCTTGACCCCTGCTGTATGGTGGGTGTAAGGTTATCTAACCCATCCCCCCAATCTGGCCAAAGACCTATGTGCAACATCACAACCTCCAGATAGTACCATCGTACTGTGTTAAAGGCCTTTTCAAGGTCCACTGACACTAATATTGCTGCTGGGTCAGGTGAGTGTTGTTCATTATACAGTAGCATATAGAGCCATTGCAGATTGTTTGACGTGTTCCGCGCAGGGATGAACACATTCTGGTCCTCATGTATGAGGTCCCTTGTATGTGGGAACAATCAGTTCACTAGCACTTTGAAAGTACCTTAAGGTCAGTGTTAAGCATTGAGAGTGGGCGATAGTCGGCAACCGTTGCCTTGTCCTGTTTTCCTTTGGGAAGAGGAATCACCAATGCCTCCATAGTGGAGGGAGGCTATTCTGCCTTTGCATAGGCCTCCATATACATTTCTACAAGTTGTGGTGTCTGTGCTCCTACAAATCTTTGGTAAAATTCTGGGGGGAGGCCATTAGTCCCAGGAGTTTTCTCTTTCGCCAGATCTCTGATAGCAGTCTGCACCAATTGGGCTGCATAAGTCAGTCACAAAATATAATGTTCCTCTAACTATATCCATAGCTAGAGGAACATAAGCTTGATGTAATAATCTGAAATTTCTATGGTGGCCTACTCAGTCAAGGAAGTAGAGTTTGTCCTCAAACTCAGGGGCTTCACCAAGAAGTTAGTCAGCTAATGCACGTGAATTCCTTATTACGTACTACCCTCATAACAAAATCCTTAAAACTAAATCAAATACATTATTCCAGAATTTTTATTACAACTAAATCATGTCAAATCTCCTCTCACGAGAGGAGTTGGAGTTTTGACATGATTTAGTTGTAATAAAAATTCTGGAATAATGTATTTGATTTAGTTTTAAGGATTTTGTTGTGAGGGTAGTACGTAATAAGGATTTCAGATATAAACAAGTTCTTATGTTAGGATTTCGAGGTTTGAAATTTCATTGTCAATGCCTTTCTTTGGTTTTACTAACGATGAACTATTGTACAGAATGTGATATTAAAGAAACTGTTGTAAGTATTGTTGATAACTGTTATTAGATCAACGAGTGCCTTAGTATTGTTGTAGGTTTAAGTGATTGACTAGTTCAGTCAATGTAGGGGTTTTGAGGGTGTAATCCCCACTGTAGTGCACTGTTGTGGATTTAGGTGTTAAACTAATATAATTCAAAATACTTGGTGCGCCATGTCTCCCTTATGAAAACACCCTTTTCAGGTAACAGCTAATGCACGTGAGCCTGACCAATTGCACTCATCATCCTCCTGTGGTGTTTCAGGAAAAGAGTAATCCTGTGATATGAAGTGCTGGTTCATTTTAACCATGGTCAATCTCACCATCCTTTGAGGAGATAGACTGGTCTTTCTAACTATGACAACTGTGTCAGCGGAAGTGAACACATGCTCAGCAGACACTCTGCTACTGGACAAGCCAAATACTTTATTGCCAGTCTGCTGAGCTCTGCCCATTGGCACATATTCCCATACCAATAGACCAATGGGTTTTGGCCCATGCACACCTCTTTTGGTCATCCCGATAGTCTTGGACCATCCTTCGAATAGTCATTGGTGCAGTCACTTGCTTGGCTTCTGTTGCTTTCACCTTTGTACTCACCTTAAGCTCTGCCACTTGAAACCAAGCCATTGCAGAGGTTGATCCAGATTTTTCTGTTGCTGGTGTTGTTGCTAGTGGAGTTGCTGGTGTTGCTGGCATTGGCTGCTGTGAGACAACAGTACCGCCCTCTCTGGAAGCTGAAGACTACATGCCAGAACTTCTGCCCGGAACTCTGACTGCCAGACATTCCTCTTCCAGGTCTCTCACTTGTTCAACTATCCACGTCTTTCATAGTGAAAAATCTCCTTCTAAAAAAGAAATGAATGTAGCAAGTAGGTTTTGTACCAGGGATAAAGTATTGTGGCACAGATGTACTCTTTGGAGAACACAATCTGTCTTTGCAACCTTGATAAACAGCCAAGTGAAGGATTAAGCTCTAAATCAACTCAAGCTCTTCTCTGTCACCGTTCTCACTGGCAAATGTTCGCAACGCCTTTTTTAACTGGTCCAGTAGCAGATGCAACAACAAGATAGCTTGGCTCATTGTACTGTCCTACTTGTTGACTTCCAGTGTGAACACCTCATAAGGAAGAAGCATTTGTGTCAAGCATTTGACTAGGGTCCATTTGTCCACCTCCAAGGCCATTCTTTTCTTAGTTGCATCCCCTCCTCTTTCAAGGAATAGTCAGTGATCAATCTGTGCTACTCAAACAGATGTTCTCTATTAGCATGCTGAATGATCATCAACTACTTTGGGGCTTTAAAAAATGACTGAAATGAGTGCATATTCTTTGCAGGTTGTAATAATGTTGCTGACTAGGGGCCTGATTTAGATCTTGACGGTCTTACCACCAAACTGCCATGGTCATAGGCCCAAGTACTCCATCAAGCTGATGGTGGGCCATTCTCCCTATTTAGATCTATGATGGCTCAGGCACTGTCCAGGCCAATGGAGTGCACTCTCTCACAGCAGCTGTCTCCCGCAGCCAACTCGGCGAACTCCAATGCTGACTGTTAGCCTACCATTGGTGTCTTAATGGTGGGATCCCCAGAGCCCATTTAGATAACACATTCATGCTGGTGATGTATCAGCAGCAGTCCCATGATGGCAGGAGTCTATTGCGGAACCCATCTAGTATAGTACTATGGCTGGGGCAATTGGCTGGCTGCCAGCAGCCCACACCTGTTGTATATTGGACAACTACGAACACCTGCTAAACACATTAAAAACATACTCCATTTCAGACCACAATCTTTTGCCATTCCATTGAAGAACCCCATTTTCCCTGCAGAAACTGCCACACAGGAGACAGGTATTTTTTCTGTGTTTCTTTCCTAATGTGTTTTTTATTATTATAACTTTTTTTCCCCTCATCTTTTGGTCACTGTTTTATTTATTGAAATAATCACAATGGCATGGATGAGAAATCCACATTTTTCAGAGAGAGAGTTGTCTGTCATGGTCGATAGACTCATTAGAGTAGAGCCACAATTGTTTGGAGTACAAAATACAGTCATATCTCAGAAAAGGCAAATGTGGTCCAGAACTGTTGACAGAGGGAATGCTGTAGCTTACAACCTGTGCACACAGGTGGAATATAAGAAGAGGTAGAACAACCTGTGATGGAGAGTGCATTCCTTGGCCTCCAAGCATCACCTGGAGGCCCAGAGGGCTGATGGTGGTTCTCCCAGCCCCCCTAACAACTCTTTCCCTGGTAGGGGAAGGTCGTGCTGATCCTACATCCTAAAGGCTTGACTGGAATCCCTGGTGGAGTAGAGTCTGGTAAGCTGCACTTGGCAATGTCTCAACAATTACAAATGGAGTCCTGTTCTTAGGTTGGACCTTTAGAATGGTTCAACACACTTATCAAAACCGATACAGCTAAACTTGACTCCCCAAATTATATTGTGTCATACCAATTACTAGCATCATGGTTGTATCTCTCTTTAGTAGCAATGTGCAATATGTTTTTTCAGATTGTGTGTTGTTCTCCATGATCATCCCTTGCATTTTCATAGTCCCTTGCTTCCTATCAATGTATGTTGTTGTTCTCCCAAAAAAAAGGTACAAAACTCCGCCCATTTGCACATGAAGGTTTACTGCATGTAAGTTTTTTTTTCTTTTTCACAGATTCACGTTATACCCAAATGTGTGTCAGGTTGTAAATGTGTGTTTATCTCCACTGTAATCATTGAACAAGATATGTGTAAATCACTTTCCAGAACTATTGTCTATGGTGGCCACCGACGACTACAACTAACATGATGCCCTGTTGTGGCACTGATAAACAACAGTGCAAGGCAATGCCACTCTACCTTCCTTTACTTACATTTGTTCACATATATAAAAAAACACTGTGCATTTGATAGTCACCATGTCATGCTATAGATGAAAAGGTCAGTTGTCATGCCCATCAATCATGTTGACCCCTTCTCTAAGCTACATTGAATTGATGTAAATGCTTACATATTTCATTGTCTGTTGAATGCCAGGTTTACTACCAAGTGATGTGGCATGATAAACAGGAGTAGCATCCACACACAATTTACTTAGCACTGTCCATGTGATGACCAAAGCCCATTGTAATATTAAGTTGAACCACAATTTATCTAATGTTTTTTAGCCTGCTAGGCCTTGGAACAGCCTAGTACTCTAATATACTCACCACTGGGTTGGCTTGAATGTATGGTGCATGTAATGTACACTTCAGAAATAACATTCCAGGACATCTCTACAACATCATCACTGGCGTTTGCATCTGGATAGATCAGCCTGAATGTGTAAAGCAAACCATATCATACAAAGGCCTAATCATTTTATCAGTCTGACGTTACTTTGTTATGTTGCCCCATATGTAGATAAAGACACATATGATGCACAAACTAGATATTAATTACATACTCTTTGTATTCTTCTCAGGTACAGCCCCCCCTGGGACAGAGGACCGTCAGTGAGGACTACACTGGGGCTGCATGTCCGAATGATTGGTAACCAGCAGGTCCACCAGGTCTGTCTGGCTAGACAGCTCCGGTGAGTCACACTCTGCCCACACCTACCCTTCCCACCTCAGCTGAAAAGGAAACACATCTCAGCATAAGGACAACTCCACTTCCTGTATACTGAAGAACCATGCACTAATCCTATACCTCCCAGGCCTGGATGCTGTTGAGCCTACACCAACAATGCTTCCAGTTATGGCAGGACACAGTGGCATGGGGCACACTGCTTCAAGGGCACAGGGTAGTGAGGGTAGGGATCGTGGGAGATAATCTGTGGGCTGGTCACATTAGGCCAGAGATGTCTTTGTCAGTCAGACCACCATTTACTGAGTCTTAGGACCAATACAAGAGCCCCAATATGTGATGGGCCAGGTTGCAACTGAGCTCCATGTGATCAAGGAGGTGAAGAGGGGCTCATGTTGGAAACAAGCAACCACAATGAAAATGTGAGCTCTATGACGGTCATCCGGAGCACCAGGAGAGGATGGCAAGACCTCCACCACCACTTCCAATGGACACAGATCCTAATTTCCTCCAGTGTCTGGCTACCATTCACTCTGTGGACTATTTTGGAGACACATTTACCTTTTCTGAGGACAGTTGTATTTTGTACATTGGGCTACACACCTTTTTAGCTCTACCAGTATACTTTCATCTACCATGACAGATTATTTTTGTTGGGTTATTTTGGGTATTTTTCAGTTGACTTGTGTCATGGTAATAAATGAAATGGGCACAAACTAAAAGGCTGTTGCATTTATTGTGGCAATTCAAATTACATGTCTGCCTTCCATCATCATGTAGTTAAAATGTATTGACCAAGTAGTAGGAATGACAAAGAGGTAATGTGTTTCCCATTTCATTCAGACAACACAAATCAAAATCACAATGTGTTGGTGTCATACATTGTAGGAAGCTGGCCTGATGTGTGGTGGGTACCTAAAGTGCTTACACCTTATGCCAGGTCAAGGTATCCCCTATAAGTGTAGTGTAGGCAGTGTCTAGAAGCCAGGCTCTCTAGAGGTAGCTATGGATGAGCAGCCAAGGCGTATCTAGGAGACATGCAAAGCTCATGCAATACCACTGTAGTCACACAGCACTCAGTGTTATAAAAATAAAGGTACTTTATTATGGTAACAAAGCACAAAAAAGACTATACAGGCAATACTCCCATAGGAGGTAAGTAATACACAAATTATATGCACTAGTTGTAATATATAGGCATAAGAATAGTTAGAAAACAGTGCAAACAGTGTAAAACACAATAAAGAATAGTGATCATAGGGGGAGCACAAACTATATACTGAAAAAAGGGACTGCAAGAGTGTCACCCCCACCTAGGTAAGCGGAGTGTGTAGAGGGGTACAGGGGGTACCAGGAAGGCACAAAATAAGTACCACAACACCCCCCAGCAACCTGAAAAGCTGGAGTAAATTACTAGAATTTCCTCAGAACACCCACTTAGAAGAGAAGAGAAATGCAAAACCGAGAGATGACTGCAAGAAATCAGTGGTGGATTCCTGAAGAGAAGGAGCTGTGGAAAGAGGGATCCAAGTCCAGAAGGCACAGCAGAGTCCAGTGGGGGCAGGATCCTCTACCCACCAAGCTGAGAATAGCAGGAGTTGATTGACAGTGAGGAAGAAGAGTCGGCACTGCAGGCCTCTAGTCGGAGTAGAGTTCCTGGAGGGTGCAGGTGATGTCCCATGCCAGAAGGAAGATTGCTGTTGGTTTTGCATGCTTGGATTCCACCAATAAGCCTTGGCACAGGCAAAACTAGCGGTTCGCAAGTGGTGCTGCTGGGGACCATCAAGGCACTGGAGGACTCAACCCAGGAGGGGAGTCACAGGGGGCCCTCAGAGTTGCAGAACCACTCAGGGAGCTGTGCGTTGCAGGTAGGAGTGCTGGGGGCTGAAGCTACAAGATGCTTGAAAACCTTTTGGAAGAAGTGCCAACAGGCCTTGGCGGCTGCAAAAGACACTATGCACAGGGGAACTCTCCTGCGAGGGAAGGCAGGGGCTTACCCCCACCCAAGTTTGACAGGTGGTAGAGAGGACCATCTGAACCCCTTCTGACCACAACAGATGTTGCAGGATCCACACATTTCAGCAGGAGAGGGGATCCACATAGCTGGTCATTGTTGGTGTTGGTTCCTGAAGATGCAGGGAAGTGACTCCTTCACTACAAGGGAGATTACTTCTTCTTTCCAGTGCAGACTGAAGATGGGCTGTCCTCAGAGGATGCACGACTGGGGAAATGTTGCAGAAGCTGGAAGGAGCCGTGGAAACAATTTTGCAGGCAAAGTCTTCATCTTTGTTGCAGATTGTCGGGTCTTGGAGAGTCCAGATGCAGTTTCTTTGGTCAGAAGTCAAAGTAGGGGTTGCAGAGGAATCTTGCTGGAATTTTGCAAGCCGAATCTGAGGAACCACCCAAAGGAGAGACCTTAAATAGCCCTGAAAGGGGAATTGGTCACCTAGCTGGGTGACCACCTATCAGGAGGGGGCTCTGACGTCACCTGCCTGACCTGGCCACTCAGATGCTCCCAGAGTTCCCTGCCACCCTTGGATTCAAAATGACAAAACCCAGGGACCCTCTGAAGGAGCTCTGGGCACCACTCTTGGGGTGGTGATGGACAGGGGAGTGGTCACTTCCCTTTCCATTGTCCAGTTTAGCACCAGAGCAGGGACTGGAGTTCCCTGGACCGGTGTGGACTGGTTTGTGCACAGAGGGCACCAAATGTGCCCTTCAAAGCACACCACTGGCTTTGGGAGGCTACCCCTCTCAAGTATAGTAACACCTATTTCCATAGAGAGAGGGTGTAACACCCCTCTCCCAAAGGAAATTATTTGTTCTGCCTTCCTGAGCTTGAGCTGCTCAAGCAACAAGAGTGCAGAAACCTGTCTGTGAGGTGGCAACAGCAGGGGTTGCCTGGAAAATCTCAGAGGGATGTAGGAGCAATGCTGGGGGTCCTCTAAGGAGCTGCCAGAGTGCATGGAATCATACAACCAATACTTGAGAAAGTATTTGGGTATGATTCCAATGTGTTTGATGAAAAACATGCCTAGGTTCGGAGTTACCATTATGTAGCTGGACATAGATAGTGACCTATGTCCAGTACACACATAAAATGGCATCACCCAACTCACAAAGTCCAGTAAAATCGGTCTGGAGTTTGTGGGGGCACCTCTGCTAATGTAGGGGTGCCCTCACATACAGATACATGCACCCTGCCCTCTGGGCTGTGAAGGCCTACTATAGGGGTGACTTGTTGTGACCTGGTGCAGTGACATATAGTGAAAACGGGTCCATGCACCTGCTTCATGCAGACTACAATGGCAGGCCTGCAGAACTCTTTGCAAGGGCTCCCTATGGGTGGCAAAATGGCTGCTGCAGCCTATAGGGATCCCCTGGAATTCCAAAGCCCTTGGCACCTAGCTTTCATGTATTAGGGTCTTACATGGGGGCAGCAGTCCGGCAGTTGTGCGATGAATACAGAGTTTTGGGAGAGAGAGCATAATCACTGGGGTCTTGTTTTCAAGATCCCAGTGAACACAGTCAAAAGCACTGACATCAGGCAGAAAAAGGGGGTAAGCATGTCAACAAAGAGGGTACTTTCCTACATAAATATGTAGGTAAGTAGTCATTGTAGGAAAGTACCATTTTTCTTGGCATGTTACCCCCAATTTCTGTCTGTTTGCCAGTGTGTTTTGTCTGTCTGACTGGGATCCTGCTAGCCAGGACCCCAGTGCTCAAAGTTTGTGGCCTATATGTGTTTTCACTATGCTTGACTGTGTCACTGGAGTTCTGCTAACCAGAACTCCAGTGCTTATGCTCTCTGTGTGTACCAAATGTGTCACTATATGTTAGTGACTCCATATCCCAATTCTGATTGGTACACTGGACCCCCCCGTATAAGCCCCTACCATGTGGTAGCTAGGTACCCAGGGCATTGGGGTTCCTGGAGATCCTTATGGGCTGCAGCAATTCTTTTGCCACCCATAAGGAGCTCATACAAATCTTTCTTCAGGATTGCCATTGCAGGATGAGTGAAATAGTGCACACACTATTTCACAGCCATTTGTCACTGCACCAGGTAACTCATAAGTCACCTATATGTCTAACCATCATTTACTGAAGGCTATATGCAAAGTTACTGTGTGTGAGGGCACCCTTTCACTGGCAAAGGTGCCCCTAGGTTGTTCAGGGTTAATCCCCCGGACTTTGTGAGTACGGGGACACCATTATAAGCGTGCACTACATATATGTCATTACATATATGTAGCTTCACAATGGTAACTCTGAATATGGCCTTGTGAGGTGTCTTGAATCATGGAATTGACCCCCCAATCCAAATCTGGTATTGGGGGGGCAATACCATGGACCTTGGGGACTCCACCATGGACCCTCAGTCTTGCCAAACCAGCTCTCTGAGGTTTCCACTGCAGCCCCAACTGTTGCCACCTCACAGACAGGTTTATTCTCTCCTGGGTACTGAGCAGCTCAGTCACAGGAAGGCAGAACAATGCATTTCCTTTAGGAGATGGGTGTTACACCCTCTCCCATTGAAAATAGGTGTTACAGGGTTTGGAGGGGTATCCTCCCAGAGCCTCTGGAAATGCTTTGAAGGGCACAAACAGTGCCCTCCTTGCAAAATCCAGTCTACACCAGTTCAGGGACCCCCAGTCCCTGCTCTGGTGCGAAACTGGACAAATGAAAGGGGAGTGACCACTCTCCTGTCCATCACCACCCCAGGGGTGGTACCCAGAGCTCCTGCAGTGTGTCTCTGGTATTAGCCATCTTGGACTCCAAGGAGTGGGGACCCTCTGGAGACTTATGAGTGGCCAGTGCCAGCAGGTGACATCAGAGACCCCTCCTGATAGATGCATACATGGGTAAGTAGCCAACCCCCCTCTCAGGGCTATTTCAGGTCTCTCCTCTGGGTGTTTCCTCAGGATTCAGTTTGCAAGATTACTCCAGGACTCCTCTGCATCCTCTGCTTCAGCTTCTGACCAGCGGATCAACCGCAGACTGCTCCAGGAACTGCTGTAACTGCAACAAAGTATCCAGGAAGACTCCTGTGACCTGCAACTTTAGCTCCAGCCAGCAATAGCAACAGTTTCCAAGGTGTGCATGCCCTGCGGACTGCCTGTCTTCACCCTGCACCAAAAGAACCAAAGGAATCTGCCGTGGAGTGACAGAGTCACTTCCCTGCTACAGCAGTCACCTTTCTGCGACAATAACCGGTACTGTGGGACTCCTCTCCTGTCAACAAGCGTGATCCCTGGAACACAGGTGGTGGACCAAAGTGACCCAGACCATCCAAAGGTCCAGCTGTCCAAATTTGGTGATGCAAAGAGCTTGCCCCGTGCAGCAACAGTACCCCTCTACATGGCGTCTTCTGCAGCTCCTTAGGCTTCTGTACACTTCTTCCAAAAGTTATTTATGCACAGCATAGGCCAGATCCCCAGCACTCAATCCTGTGATGCACAACTCTCTGAGTTGTTTTCTGGCGGCGTGGGATCTTCCTGTGTAGTGCTTCGCAACCGCACTTTGCATCTCCTTTGTCCCCGTGTTCTGGGACTCCCTTGGGTGCTGCCTGGTGTCCTGAAGGCTATCTGAAGTGCTGAGAGCCTCCTCTGTCTCCTCAGTTCAAGTTGAGACCCTCAGGTTCCTCCTAGGCCCAGGCAGCAAACTGTGTACTTGCGTGAACCAAGGCTTGTTGGTGGAATTCAGTGACGCCAACAGCCTTCTTCCAACAACTCGACATGGGACATCTCTTGCACCTAGCAGGAACCCACAGCTATCTTCTTTGGTGCATTTCTGTACTTTTCTTCCAACCGGAGAATCCACTTTTGTACCTTCTTCGACTTCTGGACTTAGGCCCTCATTACAACATTGGCGGTAAATGCCGCTTACCGCATGCAGAAGACCGCCATCACACCGCTGCGGCAGAGGAATTCCGCTACAGCTATTACGACCCACAGTCCGGAATCTGCCCAAATCCAGGAACCCACACAAGCCCGCCACATGAAAGGTCAGTGATAAACTGGTGATAACAAAACCGACACCGTCATGCCAACAGGAATATGCCCACACTATCACGACCCACGAATCCTCGCGGCGGTCTTTCAACCGTGGTATTCAATTGGCGGTACACAACGCTGCGCTCAAAATAGACACACATTTACAAAACACAGCTACATTGGACTATTCAAAATACACACACCTGATACACATACACACACCACTCCCACACACCCAATACAAAATAAAACACACACCCAATCACCCACAAACCCCTACGACAAAAATTGAGAAAGAAGCACACAGAGAGACACCACTATCAACAATACTAGCATCCACAGGCACACACCATCATCACCCACACAACATCCATGTACCTCTGACAACACACACAAACACATCCCCTCACACATCACAACACACACCAACCTACACATCACCCACACCACATCATGGCACTGCAAAGACACACCAGGTTCTCTGAGGAGGAGCTCAGGGTCATGGTGGAGGAAATCGTCCAGGTAGAGCCACAGCTATTCGGATCACAAGGGCAGCACACCTCCATAGCTAGGAAGATGGAGCTATGGCGCAGAATCGTAGACAGGGTCAACGCAGTGGGACAGCACCCAAGAACACGGGATGACATCAGGAAGAGGTGGAACGATCTACGGGGGAAGGTGCATTTCATGGTCTCAAGACACTAGATTGCAGTTCAGAGAACTGGTGGCGGACCCCCGCCTCCTCCCCCACAACTAACAACATGGGAGGAGCTGGTCTTGGCTATACTGCATCCTGAGGGCCTCGCAGGAGTAGCAGAGGGAATGGACTCTGGTAAGTCAAATCTTAACTATTACATCCCTCACCCTAACTGCATGCTATCACATACCCCACCCTCACCCCCATCACTCCAACACCTCACATATGCCCCCTATCACAACCCACACATCCCAATAACAAGCCCTGCATGCAACAACAAAGCATGGACACCATCACCAAAGCATGTCCACTACAGATACTCACACAGACCCCAAACCAAGTATCACACAAGGTCCTAGACAAGAATGCAAGCACTGGAGTACAGGGTCACCCACCAATTGCACACAATGACACACACAGATGCAATAATCATGCCTTTACACCCCTGCAGGACCCCTACCCAACGTCACTGGACAGGAGGTTCCAGACATGTCCACTCCCCGCACAGAAGAGGCCCACAATGATGACAGCAGCTCTGTCCAACTGGATCAAGATGACCAGCCCGGCCCATCTGGGACCTCGGGACAGTCGGTTCCCCTCACACTGGCACATGCCACCACAGAGCCTCCCCACTCAGGAAACGCCAGCACAGCCCCCTCCCAGCGGGCCAATTCCTCTGTCCCCAGGACACGTCAAGCAGCAGTGTGTCCACCACTAAAGAGAACCCAGGCAAACTCACCAACCAAAGAAAATCAGGGACCTGGGGCAGTGGGCACACGGTTCAGGGGACGGAGGCACAGCATAACAGGGGAACTGGGAGGACAACTGTGCGACAGGGGGAGGACAGGCCCAGGGAACCCACTCTCCACGAGGCCCTCTCCAACATCATGGGAGCTTACCATCATTTCCAGGAGACAATGGCAACGGTACTGGCCAAGTTTCAGGAGACCCAGCGGCTGCAGGAGGAACAGTATCTGGGGATCAGGGAGGAACTTAAGTCCATCAACACCACCCTTTTCACCATTGTAGGGGTGCTGAAGGACCTTGTAGACACCAGGAGGGACACTGTGGCACAATAAGGGGCCCCTGACACTAGCCCGGATGATTGACAGCCGACCACCTCCGCTGGCGCTAGTGGACAGGAGGCACCGCCACAGGACCACAACACCAGCACCCCACCCCCTGCAAATGGAGAACCACCCCGCAAACGGTCCCTGAGATCCAGGACAAAGACAGAGAACAATGCCAAGATCCCCGCCAGGAAATAAGACCACCCTGAATGTCATCCTTCTGTCCCACTTCGTCACCCTGTCCATCCATCAACTGCCCTAGCTCCACTTCCTATGCCACTTTGGACAATGCACCTGTGAAACAAATAACTGGACTCTGCCATGGACAATCCTCCACCATCACCCCTGCCCATTTTACAACCCCCTCCACTATTTTGCACTGAAATAAACACCATTGAAACACAAAACAATCTGGAGTCAGTCTGTGCTTTCACAAATGTGTATTTGCAATTAACTAAGGAAAATAGCAATGTCGATTGTATTGTCAACATACCTATGTCACACAGTTCTAGTCCATGAGGTATAATAGCAGAGTTCACACTGTGGGACCCATATCTGTGAAATGGAAAGGCAAAGTGACAAGTCAGGTTCCATACACTGGGTGAAAGTGACAGACTTATGATAGGTCTAACAATGGTATGAGATGTGTGAGCCAGTGACATCTTCTTACCTGTGTCTCACTGGAAGTATTGCTGGATAACGTTGTTTCTGTTGTCAATATCCTCTTCTTCTGCCTCCTCTTCTACACTGTCCACCGGCTCCACAGCTGCCACAAGACCTCCTTCTGGACCATCCTCCTGCAGAAAAGGCACCTGTTTTTGCAAAGCCAGGTTGTGCTGCATACAGCAGGTCATGATGATCTGGCACACCTTCTTTAGTGAGTAGTAGAGAGAACCACCTGTCATATGGAGGCACCGGAACCTGGCATTCAGGAGGCCAAAGGTCCTTTCTATCACTCTCCTAGTTCGCCCATGTGCCTCATTGCAACAGTCCTCTGCCCTTGCCCTGGGGTTTCTCACTGGGGTTAGTAGCCATGACAGGTTGGGGTAACCAGAGTCAACTGTAAATATTGAGGCACAACTGTTAGACACACACTAACCCTTAGGGACAACCCCAGACCCAGACAACTATTCACAGGGTATAGGGTCCTTGTCCTCACCTATTAGCCACACACGGTGCCTCTGGAGTTGCCCCATCACATAAGGGATGCTGCTATTCCTCAAAATGTAAGCGTCATGCACTGAGCCGGGAAACTTGGAATTCACATGGGCGATCTACTGGTCGGCCAAACACACCATCTGCACATTCATTGAATGGTAGCTCTTCCGGTTTCTGTACACCTGTTCACTCCTGCGGTGGGTACCAAGTCCACATGTGTCCCATCAATGGCACCTATGATGTTGGGGATATGTTCCAGGGCATAGAAGTCACCTTTCACTGTGGGCAAATCCTCTACCTGAGGGAAAACAATGTAACTGCGTATGTGTTTCAGCAGGGCAGACAATACTCTGGACAACACGTTTGAGAACATAGGCTGGGACATCCCTGATGCAATGGCCACTGTAGTTTGAAAAGACCCACTTGCCAGGAAATGGAGTACTGACAGGACCTGCACTAGAGGGGGGATTCCTGTGGGATGGCGGATAGCTGACATCAGGTCTGGCTCCAACTGGGCACACAGTTCATAGATTATTGCACAATCAAGTTTGTAGGTGACTATTACGTGTCTTTCTTCCATTGTCGACAGGTCCACCATCGGTCTGTACACTGGAGGATGTCGCCATCTCCTCACCTGCCCCAGCGGACGTGCCCTATGGACGAGAACAGCGAGCACAGAGTCAGCCAACACTGAGGTATTAAAAAATGTTTTATTGCACACATATGTCAATCCTCAATGTGCGCGTCACTGTATGTATGCATGGCCTACATAGGTGTTACGCATTTAAAATTAATGTCATGTGGCCCCCTGAAATGGCGGCTGCCTGACCTGTAAGGTGGGACAAGGGGAAATGAGGTAACTGCGCTGGCGTTGTACACCGTTGCGGTAGGCAGCCGCGGCGCAATCCTGCATTGGTTAACATTGGACCCTATGGGTCCCAGGAGCCAATGACGATGTGCCGGCAGTGACGGTACGCACCGCCGCGGACGTGACCATTTTCTGTCTATTCACTCACTTGATACCTGACCTTCGACAGGAGAGGACCTACACTGCAAGTGCTGCTGTGACCTCAGTCTGGAAGCGACGATGGCTCATGTGTCTGGGGAAAGGGCCCCTGCCTTCACTTCAGAGGAGTTGGAGAAGTTAGTGTATGGGGTCCTCCCCAGTAAACGTTACACTACGGTCCTCCAGACAAACAGGTGAGTACACTGTGAGCATGCTGTATCGGCAATGCCTGTTTGGAGTGGTGTGGATGGAAGATACGGGGGGCTGAGGCCTGCATGAGCGGACGGTGAGTGTATGTGGGACAGGGCAAGGGTGGGAACGTGGGTCAATGACTGTGACGGTCCGGACGGTTAAAGATTTTCCTTTTTCCCCTGTACTATTCCTGCATGTCAGCGCCCACCAGAAGAAGGATATTTGGCGTGCCATCGCCAAGGACGTCCAGACCCTGGGGGTCCACCACAGACAGAGCACCCACAACCGTAAAAGATGGGAGGACATTCGCCGCTGGAGCAAGAAGACGGCGGAGGCCCAGCTGGGGATGGCCTCCCAACGTGGGAGGGGTGCCCGTTGCACCATGACCCACCTGATGTACCGGATCCTGGCGGTGGCCTATCCGGAGTTGGATTGGTGCTTGAGGGCATCACAGCAGCCACAAGGGGGTGAGTACAGTCACATCCATCTCACTCTGCGTGCATTAAGAGGTGTCTGGGTGGGGAAAGTGGGCTGTGGGTTCCCCTAGGCCAGGGCGAGTTTTGTAGGCAAGATCCCTTCATGAGGCAGGCTATGTGGCACCCCAACCCCACCAGTGGTAAGAGCCAACTACACCTAGACAGGCTCCTGTGACTTCCATGTGTGCAGCAATCAGGCATAGGCTTTGTACCCCATGTCTCTGTGATCAATTTGGGAACTCAAAGTGCATGGCGTAGTGCAGAAGGCTGCTGTGTCTGTAGTGTCCACCAACGGTAGTGGTGTTGCATGCACTGAACATGTCTTTCTTCTGTCTTTCCCCCACTCTTTTTGTGGTCTCCCTGTTCTTGTGATTAGCATCATTAGGCGAAGGAGCAGTGGCACCAGAGCAGGAGGGAGCTGCATCCCACATGGCCCTGGAGGGCGAGACAACGGAGTCTGAAGCCACCAGTGGCACAGAGGGTGAGGGGAGCTCCATGGCGGGGACCAGTGGTGATATCAGAAACAGCGACTCTTCCTCTGATGGGAGCTCCCTTGCGGTGGCGGGCCCCTCTACGCCCCCTGCATCATCAGATACAACCACCACCCCCCCTACCAGCATCGCCCTCCCAGCAGCCCCTCAGCATTTGTCCCTTGCCGCTCACCCAGGAGGGTGGGCATCTCCTGCACCCCAGGCACCTCAGGCCCTGCCCCAGTCAGCCCTCCTGCCCTCAGTGAGTAGGCTATTGACCTCCTGAGATTCCTCACTGTTGGGCAATCTACCATTGTGAATGCCATCCAGGGTGTCGAGAGGCATTTGCAACAAACAAATGCATACCTGGAGGGCATTCATTCTGGCCAGGCAGCCCAACAGAGAGCATTTCAGGCTCTGGCCTCAGCACTGATGGCAGCCATTGTCCCTGTGTCCAGCCTCCCCCCTCCAACCTCCTCCACCCAGACCCAATCCCCTGTACCTCAGCCTATCCCAAGCACACCATCAGACCAGCATGCACACACCTCAACACACAAGAGTGGCTCAGGCAAACATAAGCACCACACAACCCACAGGCACTCACACAAGCATCATACCCATGCACACATACCAACATCCACTGCCTCCACTGTGTCCCCCTCCTCCACGTCTCCCTCCTCCCTCCCTGTCTCGTCTCCACTCACACCTGCATGCACTACATCTTCAGCCACTACCTCCATTACCGGCACGCCTATCACCACACACCGCTCACATGCACTCACTACCCCCACTACCATTCACACATACCAAGTGTCCTCTCCCAGTGTGTCTGTGAGCCCTCCTCCGAAAGTGCACAAACGCAGCCACACACCCACCCAACAGCCTTCCACCTCACAACAGCCTCCAGCCCATGCACCTTCACCTAAAGTCAGCAAACGTACACCTCCTACAACCACTACCTCTTCCTCCACTCCCAAACCCACTCCATCTACCCGTCCCAGTGTGTCTAAAAAGCTTTTCCTGTCTACTATTACCTCTTCCCTACACCTCCACCCCCCCATCCGTCCCCTAGGCCCGCCTTTCCAGGTCCCACCTCACCTCAGCCACCACATCACCGGGCAGAGTGGTGGCAGCAACTGCAGGCTTTTGGAGTGCGACAAGCATCAGGGCTGCCAGTGTTCCACGGAGCGAGGGCAAGGACATTCCGCCACCTCCAAAAGTAAAAAAGTTGCCCATATCCCAGAGGGAGAAGGCGAAAACACCTGCCACCAAGGGCTCGGGCGAAACAAAAGTGGATAGTGGAAAGACTGCTGCGCCACCATCCAAGGTGGGAAAGGGCCCGAAAATCAAGGGCAGGTCCACATCGACGCCAGCCTGCACGGTGGACAAGACCACCACCAGCACTGCCACCTGCACCGCCACCAGCACCGCAGTCACTAAGCCCGCCACCAGCACCGCAGTCACTGAGCCCGCCACCAGCACCGCAGTCACTGAGCCCTCCACCAGCACTGCCGCCACAAAGACCGGCACCAGCACTGCTGCCACAAAGACCGGCACCAGCACCGCCGCCACAAAGACCACTGCCAGCACCGATGCCACAGAGCCCGCTGCCAGCACCGATGCCACAGAGCCCAGCACCGATGCCACTGAGACCGCCGCCAGCACCGATGCCACTGACACCGCCGCCAGCACTGATGCCACTGACACCGCCGCCAGCACCGCCAGTGGCCCCACGACATCCTGAACCAGTGGCCCCAATGCAGACATGGCTGCCATCCCCAGTGGTCAGTCGTACGAGGTTGGTGGTCAGTTCCAGGAGTCTGGGCAGCTTGCATGTTGCACCACCTTCAGTGGAGTATCACATCCACTACCTCAGTCCTTGGCAGGATGAAGCACTCTGGGCACAAAGCCCCCTCCAGAACCAGTGGAGAAATACATCCACTACCTCAGTCCTTGGCAGGATGAAGCACTCTGGGCACAAAGCCCCCTCCAGAACCAGTGGAGTATCACATCCACTACCTCAGTCCTTGCTGGATGAAGCACTCTGGGCACAAAGCCCCCTCCAGACCCAGTGGAGAAAGGCATCCACTTGAGAGACTGGGGCTTGGCACTCCCCAGGATACAGCAGTGGGCAAACCACCCACTGTAAAGACTTGGGAGACTGTCGCTTTGCACTCCCCAGGATAAAGCAGTGGGCAAACCACCCACTGTAAAGACTTGGGAGACTGTGGCTTTGCACTCCCCAGGATACAGCAGTGGGCAAACCACCCACTGTAAAGACTTGTGAGACTGTGGCTTTGCATTTCCCACGATACAGCAGTGGGCATGGAGCCCCCTCGTGGAGCTGGCGTCGTGCACTCATCCGGCTGAGGTGCTCCCCCTTCCCTTCCCCCTGAGGTGCCTGTTTCATTTCGATCTGATGCCCCTGCAGTGTTCTCTCCGTTTGAAGTCTGGTATTGAGTGTGGGCCTCGCCCATGCTTTTTGGGCCCAGTGGTCCACGGACTATGAATGGTGCACTATCTGGACTTGCGTAGTTGGTGTACATACTGTACATACATATACTGTGTTTAAAGTTTTGACTAATGTATTTTTATTTATTCCACTCGTTCGACTCATTTCCTTTTGTCCTTGCATTCTTCCATGGGAGGCGGGGGGATGCAAATGTAATGTTGCAGCATGTATTTGTGTGTATGTGGTTGTGGGTGGGGGTAGGGGTTTTTCGTGTTGCGTGTGTGTGTCACTCTCTTTTCCCTCCCCCCTCCCCCCTCCCCTGTGTTGTAGGAGTAGTACTTACCGTGGTCGTCGCCGCCGTCTTTCGTGCTCCTGGTAGAGGAGCAGGGAGTATTTGGAGTTATGGCTCCATGGCGTCCTGGTTCCTCGTGGGGTATGGGAGGTGAGTGTTTTCCCTTCCAAGTCCTGTTTCCGCCGTGTTTTTGTTTGCGTTGGTTCCGCCCCGGAAAAGGTGGCGGATTGGCCTCTCATAATAGTGTGGGCGGTACATTGTCTTCCGCCTGTCTGTTGGTGGTGACCACCACAGTGTTTGTTTCTGCCGCCGTGGCGCTCGGAGTGTTAAAGTGGCTGTCTATGTTGGCAGTTTCCGCCATGGTCGTGATTCCATTTGTTTTACCGCCGTTCTGTTGGCAGTCTTACCACCGCTTTAACACCGACCACCAGGGTTGTAATGAGGGCCCAAGTCTCCTCTCCCCACAGGTCTTCAGGTCCAAGAATCCATCATTGGTTGCTTGCAGTCTTGCCTGGTTCTTGCAAATACTTCATCACGACTTGTAGTGTGTTCTGAGGAAACTTGCTGTACTTTACTCCTGCTTTCCTGGGCTCTGGGGTTGGGTACTTTACTTCCCTTTGGTGTTTTTCCCTCTCCCAGTGCCCCTCTACACACTAGGGGGAATTCAACATTCGCATTCCACTATTTTAGTATATGGTTTGTGTTGCCCCTAGGCCTATTGTAATCTATTGTATTTTCTTCTGTTTGCACTATTCTATGACTGGTTACTTACCTGATTTTGGTTACTAGTGTATAGGTTGTGTATAATAGGTACCTCCAGAAGGGGTATTGCCTCTAAGATATTTTTTTGCCTTGTGTCACTAAAATAAAGTACCTTTATTTTTGGTAACACTGAGTATTGTCTTTTATTTTGTATAAGTACTGAGTAACTATAGTGGTACTGCAGGAGCTTTGCATGTCTCCTAGTTCAGCATTGGCTGCTCTGCTACAGCTACCCCTATACAGCCTAAGCTGCTAGAACACTGCATACATTTCATTAATACGGGATAACTGGACCTGGTATAAGGTATAAGTACCTTAGGTGCCCACTACAAACCAGGCCAGCTTCCTACATTGGTGGTGCAGAGGTGGGATAAGTACTTGCAATTGCTTTACCACTTTGTTACTGGTGCTTTTCACAAGGAAAGTGTACTCCAATACTTAGAGCTATATACAATCATAACTAGCAGTCATTTTTTTCACTTCCAAAAAGTTCTTTCAAACTTTTAAAAAGTTTGACAAAGTTCTGAAAAGTTTTCCTTTTCCTCTATAATGTTTGATAAAATAGTTTGGTAACTTCTTGCTCTTCTCTATAACTTTTTCTATCACTATGGCCCTCATTACGACCCTGGCGGTGAGTGATAAAGTGGCGGTAATACAGCCAACAGGCTGGCGGTAAGCTCCACCAAATTATCACCATGTCCATGATAACTCCCATAGGTAGCCAATGTACCACACCAACCACCAGGGCGGTAACATCACTCACCCCAGCGGAAGCTGTCAACAGCCAGGTGGAAGACAAAGTACCGCCCACCATATTAAGACACAAATCCGCCACATTTTCCGGTGTAGTACCAATGCCATCAAAAGCCTGGCGGAAACAGAGCTCAGAAGTGAAAGGACTCACCATCTGAGACTCAGGGAAGAACTACACCGCCATGGAACCCGAACTGCAAGTCTTCCCGATGATCTTCTATGTTATGCTCCACCTGGAACACCAACGCCGATGAAGATTGTGAGTACAGCCACCTAGCACACAAAGGAGGGAGGGAGGAAAACAAGAGTGACACACACACGCACAACACACACCAGACACACACACCATACACACAACCAGCTGCACAAGCAAACCAATGGCACAGGACACACAGCACAATAAAACAAGGACCAGTTTTGGGAAATACTGAAAATGTATTAGCATAGCAAAACCCACCACACGAACCAAATATATACAAATATTCATAAAGGGCCAAAGTCCAGTCCAAAGTCATGAGAGCAAACAATGCCACAGTCCAAGGCCCAACTTGTATCCCGACATCATCTGGAGAGAACACTGCAGGGGCATCAGTTTGCAAGTGGGCAGGCACCTCAGGAGGATGGGTGGCACCTCAGCCTAATACGGGAACTTCCCCACTGGTTCTGGGGGGGCTCCATGTCCATTATCCTTTGCTGGGAGTGCAAGGCCACAGTCTCTGGAGTGGGGAACATGCCCAGTGGTTCTGTATGGGGCTCCATGGCCATTTCTCTTTGCTGGGGAGTGCAAAGCCACAGTCTCTGGAGTGGGGAACATGCCCACTGGTTCCGGATGGGGCTCCATGCCCATTTCGCTTTGCTTGGGAGTGCAAGGCCATGGTCTCCGAGCTGGGGAACATGGCCACTGGTTCTGGATGGGGCTCCATGCCCATCTCTCTTTGCTGGGGAGTGCAAGGCCATAGTCTCTGAGCTGGGGAACAAGCCCACTGGTTCTGGATGGCACGGCATGCCCATTTCTCTTTGCTGGGGAGTGCAAGGCCACAGTCTCTGGAGTGGGGAACATGCCCACTGGTTCTGGAGGGGGCTACATGCCCATTTCTCTTTGCTGGGGAGTGCAAGGCCACAGTCTCTGACCTGGGGAACATGCCAACTGGTTCTGGAGGTGGCTCCATTCCCATTTCTCAGTAATAGGGAGTGCAGGGCCACAGTCTCTGAGCTGGTGAACATGCCCACTGGTTCTGGAAGGGGCCCCTTGGGCAGCAGTCCCTGGAGGTTGGCCTACATGTCCTCTGCTGGCGGTGATAACTGCACTGCCTCAGCTGGTAGGGAGGGCTGCTCTGTGGCAACAGGTGATGATGCCACCTGGCCTGCCTCTGTTTGCGGTGAGGGCTCCATGACCACAGGTGGTGGCGGTGGTGGTTTCACCCTCCCAGCCCCTGATAGAGTTGAGGGCTTTATTCCCTCAATGGCAGGAGGTGTGGGCACCTTCCCCTTCCTGGAGATAGGTGCTGTGGGCTCCTTCCCCTTCCTGGCTGTAGGTGTTTTGGGCTCCTTTCCCTTCCTGGCTGAAGTTGTTGTGGGCTCCTTCCCCTTCCTGGCTGCAGTTGTTGTGGGCTCCTTCCTCTTCCTGACTTTAGTTGTTGTGGGCTCCTTCCCCTTCATGGCTGTAGTTGTTGTGGGCTCCTTCTCCTTTCTGGGTGTTGGAGTGAAATCCCTCACAGTCTGCCTCCACGACTAGGAGGTGCCTCCACTGTCCCCATGGACTGTTTGGATGAGGTGCTGGGCTGGCTGGTTGGCACCCTAGTTCTATGTGCAGTATCGGGGGGCAGGGAAGAGGTCAAGTTGGGCAAGGAAAAGCTTCTTAGGGACGGTGGGGCGGGGGGAGGGAGGAGGGATGGGAGCGGAGGTTGAGGGAGTGGTTGTTGGAGGTGTACGTCTGCTGGACTTGGGTGCAGGTGCATGGGCAGTGTGCGTGTTTGAGGTGGATGGCTGTTGGATGTCTGAGTGCTTGCATTTGTGTTCTTTAAGGGGAGGACAGACACGTTGGGAGAGGACACAGGGGACAAGTGGATGGATGTTATGGAGGTGTCTGCTAGTGAGGTGTGTGTGCTGCTTGGTGTGGCGATACTGGTGGTGAATGTTGAGGCAGTGCATGCAGGTGTGAGTGTGGACATCACTGGGAGGGAGGTGGAGGGGGAGACAGTGGAGGTAGTGGATGTGATTGTGTCTGCAACTGTATGGCATTTGCATGAGTGCTTGTGGGATGAAGTGTGTTGCTTGTGTCTGCCTGTTCCACTCTTGGGTGTTGTCTTGAATGCATGCTCGTCTGTATATATGCTTGGGATGGGTTGGGTTGAGAAGAATGTGACTGGGAAATGGTAGTTGGAGGGGGACAGTAGAAAAAGGGACAATGGGTGCTGTCAGTGAGGAGGCCAGAGCCTGAATCGATCTCTGTTGGGCCGCCAAGCCACTGTGAATGCCCTCCAGGAATGCATTGCATTGCTTCATCTGGGATGCCAGCCTCTGGATGACATTCACAATGGTTGATTGCCCTACAGAGATGGCTCTCAGGAGGTCAATAGCCTCCTCACTCAGGGTAGCAGGGCTCACTGGGGCAGGGCCCAAGGTGCCTGGGGCGAAGGAGATGCCCACCTTTCTTGGTGAGCGGGCACGTGCAACTCGCTGAGGGGCTACTGGGAGGGTGGTGCTGGTATGGGGTTGGTGGCTGTACCTGCAGCTGGGGTGGTCACAGAGGTGTCTGCCACCACCAGGGAGCTCCCCTCGGAGGAGGTATCTGAGTCTGTATGGTCTCCTCCAGTCTCCGCTGTGGTGCTCCCCTCTCCCTCCATCCCACAGGTTTCCTCGGCATGGGTGGTTTCTGCCTCCTGGGTCCTGTGGGATACAGCTCCCTCTTTTGATGGTGCCCCTGCTCCTCCACAGATGATGCTAATGCACATAAGGACAGGATGACGAAACAAGAAAGGGGGGCAGACAAAGGATACACTTGGTCAGTGACTGCACAAACACCACTATTGGCATGCACATCACAGTCACACACAGGGAACAGGCTTAAGCACTATGCATTGCACTACCAGTGACATGGCTAGTCACTAAGGCAAGATGAGGACCACACACCGCCAACTGCAGCACTCCTGGGACCAATGATGCTCTGGCTGAAATGGACTGCTAACAAGCTAGTTACCTGTATTTGCCATGCACTCAATACCCTTCAGTTGACCCATGCTGCAATATCTAGCCCGGCCTTAGGGGCACCCATCAACACACATCCAACAACTGGATAACACCCCACCAGCCAAAATATGTATTGATACCCATTGTACTCACCCCCTTGTGGCTGCTGTGATTCCCTCAAGTGCCCATCCAGCTCAGGGTAGGCCAACTCTAGTATGCGGGCCATCAGGGAGGTCAAGGTCCGACGGGCACACCATCCTCGTTGGGAAGCTATCGCCACCTGGACCTCCGTGGTCTTCCGTGCCCAGCGTCTCATGTCCTCTCACCATTTTCAACAGTGGGTGCTCCGCCTGCCATAGACCCACAATGTCCACACGTCCTTGGGATGGCACACCATATTTCCTTCTTTTGATGGGCGCTGACCTGCAGAGGCAATACAAACTGGAGAACGCCATTAGACAAACTGTCCAGCCAGTCTCACAAATGGCCCACCATGCCCATTTCCATCACCATTGGCACACATATAGCCCAACGCACAACATGTACACCACCACTAGACATTCCCCAATCCCCTTACAAAATGCTTGCACTCACATCTCCATGCATCCTTCCCACATGCATTGTGCCCAAAGTGTACTCACCCGTTGGTCTGGAGGCCCATACAGCTGTCTGTACTGGGGTAGGACCCCATCAACCAGTTGCTCCAACTACTCCAAAGTGAAAGCTGGGGCCCTTTTCCCCGGTCACATTGGCCATGGTAGGTTCCAGACACAGGTCACAGCAGCACACGCAGTGCAGGTGTTCTCCTGTTGAAGGTCAGGAAATAAGTGAGGAATCAGATAGAAAATGGCAGTCATGTCCGCAGTGGTGTACACTGTCACCGTCAGCATAGATCCCCATTGGCCACTGTACTCCACAGAGCCCCATATTATTCAATGAGGAATTTCACGGCAGTGGAAGACCACCTTCCGCCATGACGCCCAACGTTGGCGGAATTACCTTACTTCCACCTGTCCCTCCATAGAGGACAGGCTGTCTCGAGGGGGCTTGGTGTCGAGAGTGCTTCATCCTGCCAAGGACAGAGGTAGTGGATGCCTTTCTCCACTGGTTCTGGAGGGGGCTTGGTGCCCAGAGTGCTTCATCCTGCCAAGGACAGAGGTAGTGGATGTAACTCTCTACTGGTTCTGGAGGGGGCTTGGTGCCCAGAGTGCTTCATCCTGCCCGTGGCAGCCTCAGTAGCATTGTAATTATTGGCGCTCACTGTCCTGCGGTGGTGCTGGCGGTCTTGTCCTGGGCAGCGGGGCTGGTGGCGGTCTTGTCCTGGGCAGTGATGCTGCTGGTGGCGGTCTTGTCCTGGGCCGTGGTGCTGCTGGTGGCGGGGTCCTGGGTTGTAGGGTTGGTGGCGGTTTTGTCCTGGGCAGCAGAGCTGGTAGCGGTCTTGTCCTGGGCAGCGGTGCTGCTGGTGGCGGGGTCTTGGACAGCGGGTCTAGTGGCGGTCTTGGCCTGGGCAGCGGTGCTGCTGGTGGCAGTCTTGTCCTGGGCAGTGGGGCTACTGGTGGCGGTCTTGTCCTGGGCAGCGGTGCTGCTGGCAGCGGGGTCCTGGACAGCGGGTCTGGTGGCGGTCTTGTCCTGGGCAGCAGGGCTGGTGGCAGTCTTGTCCTGGGCAGCGGGGCTGGTGGCAGTCTTGTCCTGGGCAGCGGGGCTACTGATGGCGGTCTTGTCCTGGGCAGCGGTGCTGCTGGTGGCGGTCTTGTCCTGGGCAGCGGTGCTGCTGGCAGCGGGGTCCTGGACAGCGGGTCTGGTGGCTGTCTTTTCCTGGGCAGCAGGGCTGGTGGCAGTCTTGTCCTGGGCAGCGGTGCTGCTGGTGGCAGTCTTGTCCTGGGCAGCGGGGCTACTGGTGGCAGTCTTGTCCTGGGCAGCGGTGCTGCTGGTGGCGGTCTTGTCCTGGGCAGCGGGGCTGGTGGCGGTCTTGTCCTGGGCAGCGGGGCTGGTGGCAGTCTTGTCCTGGGCAGCGGGGCTGGTGGCGGTCTAGTCCTGGGCAGCGGTGCTGCTGGCGGTCTTGTACTGGGCAGAGGTGCTGCTGGTGGTCTTTTCCGCCGTGCTGATCTTCCCAGACTTGCCGATTTTACTGTGCCCCTTCCCCACCTTGGATGGTGTCGCAGCTGTCTCCAGACTACCAACTGTACCCCTGGGAGCGGCTTTGGTGGCTGATTTCTTTCCCCTCTCCCACCGGGCACTGGCCAACTTTTTATTCTTGACAGGTAGGGGACTGTCCATGCTCTGGCTCCTTGCCACACTGGCTGCCCTGCTGCCTGGTGCACTCCAGAATCCGGTGACTACTGGCACCACTGGTCCCACCGATGTTGTGACTGAGGTGCTAGTTTGGGACCTGGAGAGTCGGGCCCTGTAAGACTGAAGGGGTGGGGGAGGTGAGGGAAAGAGGTCAAGGTTGGACAGGAAAAGTTTCTTAGGAACACTGGGACGGGTAGCTGGAGGGGGTTTGGGAGTGGAGGAAGAGGTATTGGTTGTAGGAGGTGTATGTTTGGTGACTTTGGGTGAAGGTGCATTGGCTGGAGGCTGTTGTGAGGTGGATGGCTGTTGGGTGGGTGTGTGGCTGCGTTTGTGTACCGTGGGAGGTGGCCTCACAGACACACTGGGAGAGGACACAGGGGACGTGTGAATGGTAGTGGGGGTGGTGACTGCACGTGAGCGGGGTGCGCTGGTGGGTGTGCTGGTGATGGAAGTAGTGGCTGAGGATGTAGTGCATGCAGGTGTGAGTGGAGACGAGACAGGGAGGAGGAGGGAGACGAGGAGGAGGGGGACACAGTGGAGGCAGTGGATGCTGGTGTGTCTGCATGTGTGTGATGCTTGCGTGAGTGCCTGTGAGATGTGTTGTGCTTATGTTTGCCAGAGCTTCCCTTGTGTGTTGAGGTGTGAGCATGCTGGTCTGATGGTGTGCTTGGGATAGGCTGAGGTACAGGGGTGGGGGTCTGGGTGGAGAACGTTGGAGGGGGAGGCTAGAGACAGGGACAATGGCTGCCATCAGTGCTGAGGCCAGAGTCTGAAAAGCTTGCTGAAGGGCTGCCTGACCAGAGTGAATGCCCTCCAGGTATGCAATGGTTTGTTGCAACTGCCTCTCTACACCCTGGATGGCATTCAAAATGATAGACTGCCCAACAGTGAGGGACCTGAGGAGGTCAATGGCCTCTTCACTGAGGGCAGCAGGGTTGACTGGGGCAGGGCCTGAGGTGCCTGGGGCGAAGGTGATGCCCACCATCCTGGGTGAGCGGGCACGGGGCAAACACTGAGGGGCTGCTGAGAGGGCGGTGCTGGTAGGGGGGGGTGGCGGCTGTACCTGTAGATGCGGGGGGCACAGATGGGCCCGCCACCGCAAGGGAGCTCCCATCAGAGGAGGAGTCAGTATCGCTGGTGTCAGTTCCTGTCCCCGCTTGGAGCTCCCCTGGCCCTCCATCCCACTGGTGAATTCAGACTCCATAGTGTTGCCCTCCAGGGCCATGTGGGATGCAGCTCCCTCCTGCTCCGGTGCCACTGCTCCTCCGCCTGATGATGCTAATGCACACAAGAACAGGGAGACCACAAAAATGGGGGGGAAGACAGAAGAAAGACATGCTGAGTGCATGCAATACCACTACCGATGGCGGACACGACAGACACAGAAGCCCCCTGCACTACGCCGCACACTTGGAGTCCCCTATTCAATCCCAGGGACATGGGTTACAGGGCTATACCCGATTTCTGCACACATGGATGTCACAGGAGACTGACTGGGTGTAGTTCGCATTGTACACAGGTGGGGTGGGGTGCCACAGGGCCTGCCTTAAGAAGGGTCCTTGCCTACTAAACTCTCCCTGGCCTAGGGGAACCCACAGCCCACTTCCCCCACCCAGACACCTACAATGCACGCTGAATCAGCAGAATGAGAGTGTACCCACCCCCTTGTGTCTGCTGTGATGCCGTCAATCGCCCATCCTACTCCGGGTACGCCACCGCCAGGATCCTGAACATCAGGGGGTCCTGGTGCGACGGGCACCCCTCCCACGTTGGGAGGCCATCCCCAGCTGGGCCTCCGCCGTCTTCTTGCTCCAGCGGCGAATGCCCTCCCATCTTTTCCGTCTGTGGTAGACCCCCAGGGTCCAGACTTCCTTGGCGATGGCACGCCAAATGTCCTTGTTCTGGAGGGCACTGACCTACAGGAATTGTACAGGGAAAAAAAAGAGAGGTAATTATCATCTGCACCGTCACAGTCATTGGCCCGCATCCCTACACTTGCCATGACGCACATGCACTCACCGTCGTTTCATGCACGCCTCATTCTCATCCCCCCTATCTTTCATCCACCCCACTCCACACAGGCATTGCCCATACAGCATGCTCACAGTGTACTTACCTGTTTGTCTGGAGGACCGTAGAGTAGCATGTACTGGGGGAGGACCCCATCCACAAGTTTCTCCAACTCCTCCGTGCTGAAGGCAGGGGCCCTTTCCCCAGACACACGAGCCATTGTCTCTTACAGACTGAGGTCAGAGCAGCACTTGCAGTGTAGGTCGTCTCCTGTCGAAGATCAGGTATCAAGTGATTGAACAGACAGAAAATGGCGGTCACGTCCGCGGCGGTGCGTACCGTCAATGCCGGCGTACATCGTCATTGGCTCATGGGACCCATAGGGTCCAATGTTAACCAATACAGGATTGCGCCGCGGTCTTCAACCGCATACAGCAACAGTGTACAACGCCAGCGCAGTTACCTCATATCCCCGTCCCACTTTAAAGGTCAGGCAGCCGCCATTTCATGGGCCCACATGGCATTATTTTGGACTGCGTCACTCATATCTAGGCGTTGCCTAAACACTCATACAGGCAAATTTCGATTTGCTAATATTTTCAGTGTAAGCTGTGTTTACGTACCTCAGAGTTGGTTGACTCTCTGCTCGCTGTTCTCCTCCGTAGGCAACGTCCGCTGGGGCATGTGAGGAGATGGCGCCATCCTCCGGTGTACAGACAATGGAGGAGCGACATGTGATCACCAACTACAGGCTTGATCGTGCCACAATCCAGGAACTGTGTGCCCCCCTCAAGTGCAGGTGCTATCAGTACTCCATTTCCTAGCAAGTGGGTCTGTTCAAACAACAGTGGCCATAGCATCAGGGATGTCCCAGCCTAGGTTTTTCAACGTGCTGTCCAGAGTGTTGTCTGTCCTGCTGAAACACATGCGGAGCTACATCGTTTTCCCTCAGGTGGAGGATTTGCCTACAGTGAAAGGTGATTTCTATGCCCTGGGACATATCCCCTACATCATAGGTGCCATTGATGGGACACATGTGGCCTTGGTACCCCCCCGCAGGAGTGAACAGGTGTACAGAAACCGGAAGAGTTACCATTCCATGAATGTGCAGATGGTGTGTTTGGCAGACCAGTACATCTCCCATGTTAATGCTAAATTCCCTGGCTCAGTGCATGACGCTTACATCCTGCGGAATAGCAGCATCCCTTATGTGATGGGGCAACTCCAGAGGCACCGGGTGTGGCTATTGGGTGAGGACATGTACCCAATACAGTGGGAATAGTTGTCTGGGTCTGTGGATGTCCCTCTGAGTTAGTGTGTGTCTAACAGTTGTCCCTCACCATTTGCAGGTGACTCTGGTTACCCCAACCTGTCATGGCTACTGACCCCAGTGAGGAATCTCAGAACAAGGGCAGAGGAACGCTACAATGAGGCACATGGGCAAACTAGGAGGATTATAGAGCGGACCTTCGGCCTCCTGAAGGCCAGGTTCTAGTGCCTCCATATGACAGGTGGTTCCCTATTCTACTCACCAAAGAAGGTATGCCAGATCATCGTGGCCTGCTGTATGCTTCACAACTTGGCTTTGTGACGACAGGTGCCTTTTCTGCAGGACGATGGTCTAGATGGAGGTCTTGTGGCTGCTGTGGACCCTGTGGACAGTGAAGACGAGGAAGCAGAAGAAGAGGACATCGACAACAGGAACACGGTGATCCTGCAATACTTCCAGTGAGACACAGGTAAGAAGACAACACTGCCTGCTACATCGGATTTTAATCTACTACCTCTCTACTGTCTGTCATTTACACCCAGTGTATGGTCACTGAGTTGTCACTTTCCCTTACGATTTCACAGATGTGGGTCCCACTGTGTGACATCTGCTTTGTTTCCTCATGGACTAGAGCTGTGTGACATAGGTATGTTGACATTACATTTGAAAGAGCATTTTGCCAATGTAATTGCTAATACACTATTTCGAAATCACAGACAGACTCCTGATTGTTTTGTGCTGTAAGGGTGTTTATTTAAGTGCTCAATATTGGAGGGGGTTGTAAAATGGTGAGGGGTGATGGTGGAGAAATGTCCATGGCAGAGTCCAGTCTATTAGTCTCACAGTTGCATTGTCCAAAGGGGCATAGGAAGTGGAGCTGGGGCAGTTTAAGGATGGACAGGGTGAGAAGGTTGGACAAAAAGATGACAATCAGGGTGGTCTCATTTCTTGGCGGGGGTCTTGGCATCATTCTCTGTCTTTGTCCTGGGTCTCAGGGTCCGTTTGCGGGGTGGTTCTCCCTCTGCAGGGGGTGGGGTGCTGGTGTGGTGGTCCTGTGGGGTGCCTCCTGTCCACTAGCGCCGGCGGAGGTGGTGGGCAGTTCATCGTCCAGGCTAGTGTCAGGGGCCCCTTGTTGTGCCACAGTGTCCCTCCTGGTGTTCACGAGTTCCTTCAGCACCCCTACAATGGTGCCCAGGGTAGAATTGATGGATTTGAGTTCCTCCCTGAAGCCCAAATACTGTACCTCCTGCAGCCATTGGGTCTCCTGAAACTTGGCCACTACCATTGCCATCGTCTCCTGGGAATGGTGGTAGGCTCCTATGATGTTGGAGAGGGCCTCGTGGAGAGTGGGTTCCCTGGGCCTGTCCTCCCCCGTCGCACAGCAGCCCTCCCAGTTCCCCTGTGTTCCTGGGCCTCTGTCCCCTGAACCGTGTGCCCACTGCCTCTGTCCCCAGTTCCCTGTTGTTGTTGGGGTGGTGGGTTAGCCTGGGTTCCCTGTAGTGGTGGACACACTGCTGCTTGACGTGTCCTGGGGACAGAGGAATGGGCCCGCTGGGTGGGTGCTGTGTTGGTGTTTCCAGAGGGGGGATGCTCTGTAGAGGCTTGTGCCACTGTGAGGGGAACCGACTGTCCCGAGGTCCCAGATGGGCTGGGCTGGGCTGGTCATCTACATCCAGTTAGACAGAGCTGCAGTCATCACTGTGGGCCTCTTCTGTGGGTTGAGTGGACATATCTGGACCCTCCTGTCCGGTGACATTGGGTAGGGGTCCTGCAGGGGTGTAAAAGCATGATTATTGCATCTGTGTGTGCCATGGTGTGCAATGGGTGGGTGACCGTGTACCCCAGTGCTTGCATTCCTGTGTAGGACCTTGTGTGATGATGGGTTAGGGGGGTGTATGGGTATGTGCAGTGGCCATGCTTTGGTGATGGGTGTCCATGCTTTGGTGTTGCATGCAGGGCTTGGGTTTGGGATGTGTGGTTTGTGATATTGGGACATGTGTGAGGAATTGGAGTGATGGGGGTGAGGGCGAGGGTGGGGGTATGTGATGGCATGCAGTTTGGGTGGGGGATGAAGTAGTAAAGATTTGACTTACCAGAGTCCATTCCTCCAGCTACTCCTGCGAGGCCTTCAGGATGCAGTATAGCCAAGACTTGCTCCTCCCATGTTGTTAGTTGTGGGGGAGGAGGTGGAGGTCCACCGCCAGTCCTCTGAACTGCGATGTGGTGTCTTGAGACCACGGAACGCACCTTCCCCGTAGGTTGTTCCACCTCTTCCTGATGTCATCCCTAGTTCTTGGGTGCTGTCCCACTGCATTGACCCTGTCCACGATTCTTCGCCATAGCTCCATCTTCCTAGCTATGGAGGCGTGCTGCACCTGTGATCCGAATAGCTGTGGCTCTACCCGGATGATTTCCTCCACCATGACCCTGAGCTCCTCCTCAGAGAACCTGGGGTGTCTTTGCGGTGCCAGGGGGTGGTGTGGGTGATGTGTGGGGTGGTGTGTGTTGTGATGTGTGGGGTGATATTTAGAGGTGTGTTGTGTGAGGTGCGTGGATGTTATGTGAGGGATGGTGTTGAGTACCTGTGGATGCTAGTTTGTAGATGGTGGTGTCTCTCTCTGGCCTTCATTCGCAATTGTGGTCGTAGGGGTTTGTGGGTGATGTTGGTGTGTGTTTTATATTGTATTGAGTGTGTGGGAGTGGTGTGTGTATGTGTATCAGGTGTGTGTATTTCGATTTGTCCAATGTGGTAGTGTTTTGTAAATGTGTGTGTATTTTGAGTGCGGCGGTGTGTCCCGCCAATGGAATACCACGGTTGAAATACTGCCGTGTTGATTCTTGGGTCGAGCTAGTATGGGCGTATTTCTGTTGGTGTGATGGTGGAGGTTTTGTTATCACCAGTTTATCACTGACCTTTGGTGTGGCGGACTTGTGTGGGAGTCTAGATTTTGTCGGATTCCGGGCTTTGGGCCATAATGACCGTGGCAGAATTCCGCGGCCACGGCGGTGTGTTGGCGGTCTTCTGCACGGCGGTAAGCGGCTTTTACAGCCAATCTTGTAATGACCCCCATTGTGTTTGTCCTCTCCCCGCCAGAATGAACAGGTGTTCAGGAATCGTAAGAGTTTCCACTCAATGAATGTGCAAATGGTGTGCCTAGCGGACCAGTAGGTCTCCCACGTCAATGCCAAGTATCCTGGGTCGGTGCATAATGCGTTTTGTCTGAGGAATAGCAGCATCCCAAATGTGATGACCCAACTACAAAGGCACAGGGTGTGGCTAATAGGTGAGCCTTGGTCCCCAACCACTGTATATTAGTGTATGCCTCTGGTGTCAACCCCATAGGATTGTGTGTGGCTAAATGTTGCCCCTCAATACTTGCAGGTGACTCTGGCTAGCCAAACCTGTTGTGGCTGCTGACCCCTGTGAGGAATGCCAGGACAAGGGCTGAAGAATGTTATAATGAGGCACATGTGAGAGTCAGACGGATCATCGAGAACACCTTCGGCTTCCTGAAGGCCAATGGTCAGGTGCCTCCATTTGACAGGTGGATCCCTGTGCTACTCACCCGAGAAGGTCTGCCAGATAGTAGTGACATGCTGCATGTTGCACAACATGGCCCTCAGACGCCATGTAACTTTTCTGCAGGAGGAGGAGACTGGAGATGCCCCTGTGACAGCAGTGGACCTTGATGGCAGTGAGGATGAAGAGGGTGAGGATGAGGATGAGGACAACAGAACATCAGTAATCCGTCAGTACTTCCTATGACACACAGGTGACACAGTGCAAATTAACATTTCTATGACTATTGGTGTATTATGTGTGGCTGTGGCATGATGGCATTCACTTCCTTTTACCTCTAATTACTGTCACCTATGTTTTGTCATTTTGCAGATGTTGGTGATCACAACTGTGTACTGATGTGCTGACTACAGTCAGCTACAGGTCATTATTTCTAGGCTCTCACAATGTACAGTACAATTGCAATGGAAATAACTGTTTCCAAGAATACACATTTTCAACAAATGACATGCAAGTAGTCAGGTTTGTGTCCAAGGGTGTTCATTGTAGTGCTAAGGAATTGAGGGGAAAGTGCAATGGAATGGGGTGATGATGGGGGAAAGTCCAGGGTATTGCTCCAGTCTGTTTGTAGCACAGGTCCAGTGTCTTGGGGCCGTAGGAAGGGGAACAACGGCAGTTCAAAGTGGACCTAAACAAAACAAGACCAAAATGACAAAAATCCACAATACACAAGTCAAGTTGTCAATAAAAATACATAAAGAGTCTTTAAGGAGTTTTAAACACACACTAGCGCTGCTAGCGTGAAAATGTACCTGGTGCGCATCAAAAATAACCCCGCACGGGCAGGTGTGCATCAAAAATAACTCTGCACGGCGGTACGTGAGTCGGAAATCCAGCCCCACGATGATCCGAAATTCCCGCAGCCCAGGTTCTGTTCTCCCAGCCTCCGTCAGCAAAGCTGTGTGACGTTTCTCCTGCTCCGTGCGTCAATTCTTCTCTCACGTTTCCTGCGAGCGTCGTTTTCTCAGCTGCCGAGCCGGCGGGGTGTCATTTTTTCAGCCGCAGATCGGAGTCGCGTCAATCTTTTCCCCGCACAGCACTCTGTGCGTGGATTTTCTTGTCTTTAGGCTGCCAGCTTCTCCTTTCAGGGTCCAAAGAACTGCATGGGCACCACAGGGCAGAGTAGGAGTCTCTCCAGAGACTCCAGGTGCTGGCAGAGAGAAGTCTTTGCTGTCCCTGAGACTTCAAACAACAGGAGGCAAGCTCTAGATCAAGCCCTTGGAGATTTCTTCTCAAGATGGAAGGCACACAAAGTCCAGTCTTTGCCCTCTTACCCTGACAGAAGCAGCAACTGCAGGATAGCTCCACAAAGCACAGTCACAGGCAGGGCAGCTCTTCTTCCTCAGCTGTTCATCTCTTCTCCAGGCAGAGGTTCCTCTTGGTTCCATAAGTGTTTCGAAAGTCTGTGGTTTTGGGTGCTCTTCTTATACCCAATTTCTCCTTTGAAGTAGGCCTACTTCAAAGTAAATTCTATTTTGAATGTGAAATCCTGCCTTGCCCAGGCCAGGCCCCAGACACTCACCAGGGGGTTGGAGACTGCATTGTGTGAGGGCAGGTACAGCCCTTTCAGGTGTGAGTGACCACTCCTCCCCTCCCTCCTAGCACAGAATGCTCATCAGGAAATTTAGACTACACCCCAGCTCCTTTTGTGTCACTGTCTAGTGTGAGGTGCAACCAGCCCAACTGTCAAACTGACCCAGACAGGGAATCCACAAACAGGCAGAGTCACAGAAATGGTATAAGCAAGTACATGCTCACTTTCTAAAAGTGGCATTTTCAAACACACAATCTTAAAATCAACTTTACTAAAAGATGTATTTTTTAAATTGTAAGCTCAGAGACCCCAAACTCCACATGTCCATCTGCACCCAAAGGGAATCTACACTTTAATCAGATTTAAAGGTAGCCCTCATGTTAACATATGAGAGGGACAGGCCTTGCAACAGTGAAAAACAAATTTAGCAATATTTCACTGTCAGGACATATAAACCCCATTACTATATGTCCTACCTTAACCATACACTGCACCCTGCACTTGGGGCTACCTAGGTCCTACCTTAGGGGTGTCTGACATGTAAGAAAAGGGAAGGTTTAGGCCTGGCAAGTGGGTACACTTGCTAAATCAAATTTACAGTTAAAACTGCACACACAGACACTGCAGTGGTAGGTTTGAGACATGATTACAGAGCTACTTAAGTGGGTGGCACAACCAGTGCTGCAAGCCCACTAGTAGCATTTGATTTACAGGCCCTGGCACCTCTAGTGCACTTTACTAGGGACTTACTAGTAAATCAGATATGCCAATCATGGATAAACCAATCACATACAATTTTACACAGAGAGCATATGCACTTTAGCACTGGTTAGCAGTGGTAAAGTGTTCAGCGTTCAAAAGCCAACAGCAACAGGTCAGAAAAAATAGGAGGCAGGAGGCAAAAAGACTGGTGATGACCCTGCAAGAAGGGCCATTTCCAACACAACCTTGCTGTACTTCCCTGATTAGGGTGATAGAACCAGGACCCAGGCCCACAACAGCAGGGGCATGTTCCAGTTCTACGCCCTCCTGACTCCAGTTGGATCCCTCTGTCCATACTCTCAGGGCCCACTAAGCTAACCCATGGGGAACCCTTCTCCACATCTGCAGATACCATCTGTGCAGCACCTAACTTTACTTTGCTCACAGATGTATCCCAATGGGCAGATATTACCACCAGGGCCAAAACAGTGGTGTTGCCCAATCCACCCCTGGGGTGTGACTCTCGCCCCCCCCCCCCAGGGGCAACTCAGTCCTCCAGGACAGCAAGCCACAGTGGCCCTCGATAACTGTCAGGGATGAGAGCCCGACCTCAGGCCTCTCCAACCACTGTGACTACGGAGAGTGGAGGGCGATAGCCCCAGGTGCCTGGCACCCTTTGACCACTCTCTCTTCAACCAGGTCAGGGATGACAACCTGACCCTGCTCCTCCCCTCTGGGGCTCTGTACCCTCCCTGCAGGAGCGGCACCCCCAGAGTTCAAAATTGTCAGGGTGCTTGTAGAAGCAGTCCTGCACAATTCTTCCACCAGTACAGGGATGTAAACCTGCAACTGGTCCTCCAACCTGGGGTCTGTACCTTCAGGTTGGACTAGGGCCAGGGGTGAGGCTTCCCTCCCCTGCCCCTACTCTCAGGGTTCGATACCTATATGTAGCTTCACTATGGTAACTCCGAATATGGCCACGCAACATGTCCAAGATCATAGAATTGTCACCCCATTCCAAAATTGGTATTGGTTAGCCAATTCCATGCATTCCCGGGGTTCCACTATGGACCCCGGGCACTGCCAAACCAGCTCTCTGTGGTTTTCTCCACAGCTACTGCTGCTGCCACCCCACAGACAGGGTTCTGCCCTCCTGGGGTCTGGGCAGCCCAGTCCCAGGAAGGCAGAACAAAGAATTTACTCTGAGAGAGGGTGTTACACCATTTCCCTTTGGAAATAGGTGTTAAAGGCTGGGGAAGGGTAGCCTCTCCTGGCCTCTTGAAATGCTTTGAAGGGAACAGATGGTGCCCTCCTTGCATAAGCCAGTCTACACCAGTTTAGGGAACCCCCAGTCCCTGATCTGGCACAAAACTGCACAAAGGAAAGGGGAGTGACCACTCCCCTGTCCATCACTACGCCAGGGTGGTGCCCAGAGCTCCTCCAGTGTGTCCGAGACCTCTGTCATCTTGTTTCCAGAGGTGTGAGGGCACTCTGGAGGCCTCTGAGCGGCCAGTGCCAGGAGGTGATGTCAGAGACCCCTCCTGATAGGTGCTTACCTGACTAGGTGGCTAATGCTCCTCTGAGGGCTATTTAGGGTCTCTCCAGTGGGCTTTTCCTCAGATAACTACTTGCAAGAGTTCACCAGAGTTCCTCTGCACCTCTCTCTTCGACTTCTGCCAAGGATCGACCTCTGACTGCTCCAGGACACCTGCAAAACTGCAACAAAGTAGCAAGAAGACTACCAGTGACATTGTAGTGCCTAATCCTGCCAGCTTTCTCAACTGTTTCCTGGTGGCCTCATGCTCTGGGGGCTGCCTGCCCTCACCCTGCACTTGAAGCCATGAAGAAATCTCCCCTGGGTCAACGGAATCTTCACCCTGCTTCAGCAGGCACCAAACATCAGTGTCACCGGTACTCTGCGATCCCTCTCATCCTGACGAGCATGGCCCCTGGAACACAGGTAGTAGACCCAAGTGACCCAGACTGTCCAGTGGTCCAACTGTCCAAATTTGGAGGAGGTAAGTCCTTGCCTCCCCTCTCCAGACAGTAATCCTGTGCATCTCGTGAACTGCAGGTACAAGGGCTTCTGTGCACAATTACACAAAATCCTGTATGCACAGCCAAGCCTTGGTCCCCAGCACTCTATCCTGCGGTGCTCAGCTCCCTGAGTTGATCTCCGGTGCTGTGGGACGCTCTTTTGCAGTGTTGAGATGACTGCCATGTTCAGACTTCTTGAACCCGTGTTCAAGGACTTTTGCTAGTGCTCCCTGCCTCTGCATGGGCTCTCTATGTTGCTGAGGGCCTCCTCTGTCTCCTCTCCCTAGTGGCGACATCCTGTTCCTTCCTGGGCCCGGGCAGCACCCTTTTTCTTCATCTGCAACTCTTGCAGTTAGCAAGGCTTGTTTGCGGTATTTTGCCAAGGAAACAACTCTGCACCCTCCAGCACTCCGTATGACATTTTCTGCATAAAGAAGAAGTTCCTAGCACCTTTTGTTGTTGCAGAATCTTCAGCTTCTTCCATCCAGAGGCAGCCATTTTGCACCTTCATCCGGGGTTTAGTGTGTTCCTGCCCCCCCAGGAAACTTTCATAACTCTTGGACTTGGTCCCCTTCCTTTGCAGGTCTTCGGTCCAGGAATCCGTCTTCAGTGCTTTGCAGTCTGTTGTGGTCTTTGCAAAATCCTTTATCACGACTTTAGTGTGTTTCTGGGGAAATAGTAGTACTTTACTACTAATTTCCAAGGTCTTGGGGTGGGGTATTGTTAGAAATGGGGTTTTTGGTTGGCAGTCAGGTTACCCCCTGTCCAAGCAAGGACCCTCACTCTAGTCAGGGTAAGTCACACACAATCCAAATTATCCTGTGCCCACCCTCTGTTAGCTTGGCACTGAGCAGTCAGGATTAACTTAGAAGGCAATGTGTAGAAGTATTTGTGCAACAAATCATACAATAACACCATATAGCACCACAAAAATACACCACACAGTGTTTAGAAAAATATATACCATTAATCTGGATATTTGCAGGTCAAAACGATCAAAGATGCAATAAGTAAATGTAGTGATATCACTGAAAAGTGATATGAAGGGGCATATTTATACTCCGTTTGCGCCGAATTTGCGTCGTTTTTTTCGACGCAAATTCGACGCAAAACTAACTCCATATTTATACTTTGGCGTTAGATGCGTCTAGCGCCAAAGTTCATGGAGTCAGCGTAATTTTTTTGTGTGAACACCTTCCTTGCGTTAATGATATGCAAGGTAGGCGTTCCCGTCTAAAAAAATGACTCCGATGCTTTGCGTCGGATTTATACTCCCGGGCAAAAATGACACCCGGGAGTGGGCGGGACTAAAAAACCCTCATTTGCGCCGGATTTTAGCGCCTGGGTCAGGGCAGGCGTTAAGGGACCTGTGGGCTCAGGATGAGCCCAGAGGTGCCCTCCCAAGCCCCCAGGGACACCCCCTGCCACCCTTGCCCACCCCAGGAGGACACCCAAGGATGGAGGGACCCACCCCAGGGAAGAAAAGGTAAGTTGTGTTTTTTTTTTTTTTTTTGGCATAGGGGGGCCTGATTTGTGCCCCCCTACATGCCACTATGCCCAATGACCATGCCCAGGGGACAGAAGTCCCCTGGGCATGGCCATTGGGCAAGGGGGCATGACTCCTGTCTTTGCTAAGACAAGAATCATGTTAATGGCGTCTGGGCGCCAAAAAAAAATGGCGCAAATCGGGTTAAGACGTTTTTTTTGCCTCAGCCTGACTTGCCCCATTTTTGGACGCCCGAACGCCATTTTTCCCTACGCCGGCGCTGCCTGGTGTACCTGTTTTTTTTTCACGCACACCAGGCAGCGCCGGTCGGCTAACGCCGGCTAACGCCATTCAATAAATACGGCGCCCGCATGGCGCTTCAGAATGGCGTTAGCCTGCGCTAATTTTTTTGGCGCAAAACTGCGTTAGCGCAGTTTTGCGTCAAAAAGTATAAATATGGCCCGAAGTGTCTTAGGTCTTTTAAAAGCAAACAAAGTCTCTTTTTAGCACAAAGTCCCTGGTTTGCGTGAAAAATCTCCGCAATGGGTCGCAGAGGAGGAGAAGCGTGGAAGCAAAGGGGGTGTGCGTTGATTTCTCGGGCCGCACAGGGTTAGTTTCCCAAATGTGCCTTTGAAGTAGGGGAGACTTCAAAGAGTGGGTTAGAAGTGCACCAGGTCCCCTTTCAGTTCCATTCTGTCTGCCAGGGTCCCAGTAGGGGGTGTGGCAGTCCTTTGTGTGAGAGCAGGCCCTCCACCCTCCCAGCTCAGGAAGACCCATTCAAAATGCAGATGTATGCAGGTGAGGCTGAGTATCCTGTGTTTGGGGTGTGTCTGAGTAAATGCTCAAGGAGCTGTCAACTAAACCCAGCCAGATGTGTATTGTAAGGCACAGAAAGATTTAAGTACAGAGAAATGCTCACTTTCTAAAAGGGGCATTTCTAAAATAGTAATATGAAATCCAACTTCACCAGTCAGTAGGATTTTATATCTCCATTCTGGCCATGCTAAATATGACCTTCCTACTCCTTTCAGATCAGCAGCTACCACTCAAACAATATATGAGGACAGCCCCAATGTTAGCCTATGAAGGGAGCAGGTCTCACAGCAGTGTAAAAACAAATTTGGGAGTTTTACACTACCAGGACATGTGAACTACATAGGTACATGTCCTGCCTTTTGCCTACACAGCACCCTGCCCTATGGGTTACCTAGGGCATATCTTAGTTGTGTCTTAAATGTAGAAAAAGGGGAGTTTTAAGGCTGGAAAGAACTTTTAAATGCCAAGTCGAATTGGCAGTGAAACTGCACACACAGGCCTTGCAATAACAGGCCTGAGACAAGGTTAAGGGGCTACTTATGTGGTTGGCAAAACCAGTGCTGCAGGCCCACTAGTAGCATTTAATCTACAGGCCCTGGGCACATATAGTGCACAGTACTAGGGACTTATAAGGACACTAAATAGTCCAATTGGGTGTGATCCAATGTTACCATGTTTAAAGGAAGAGAGCATATGCACTTTAGCACCGGTTAGAAGTGGTAAAGTGCGCAGAGTCTAAAAACCAGCAAAAACAGTGTCCAAAAAGTGGAAGAAGGCAGGCAAAAAGTTAGGGGTGACCACCCTAAGGCTGTCAGGTCTAACAGGTATCTTGGACACCTTTAGTGTTTTCTTTCACTCCCAGCGACCCTCTACACACCACACTAGCTTAGGGGTCCATTCGTGGTTTGCATTTCACTTTCTTAGTATATGGTTTGTGTTGCCCCTAGGCCTCTTGCATCCTATTGTATTCTACAGTGTTTGCAGTACTTTCTGACTGTGTTACTTACCTGATTTGGTTTTCTGTGTATATTTTGTGTATTTTAGTTACCTCCTAAGGGAGTATATCCTCTAAGACATTTTTTGGCACATTGTCACTAAAATAAAGTACCTTTATTTTTAGTAACTCTGAGTATTGTCTTTCTTATGATATAGTACCTATATGATAAAAGTGGTATAGTAGGAGCTTTGCATGTCTCATAGTTCAGCCTAAGCTGCTCTGCTATAGCTACCTCTATCAGCCTAAGCTGCTAGAACACTACCACTATACTAATAAGGGATAACTGGACCTGGCACAAGGTGTAAGTACCATTGGTACCCACTACAAGCCAGGCCAGCCTCCTACAGCTGTGCAGGTGGTCACACTGCTGATTGATGTGTCCTGGGGATAGAGGTGTGGGTATGCTGGGTGGGTGCTGTGGTGCTGGATCCTGATGGGGGAGACTCTGTGGTGGTCTGTGAGTAAGCTTGGATGACCGGCTGTCCAGTAGTCCAGGTTGGTCATCCAGATCCAGAAGTCTAGAGTTACTGTCATCACTGGGGGCATCTTATGTTGAGGGACTGGATAGTCGTGGTACCTCCTTTCCACTGACATTGGCTGGGGTACCTCAGGGATGTAAGTGGTATATTATGCTTCATATGTTTGACATATTGTACATTCCTGGCTTCCCCTCTATGGCTGCTGTTGCCCTGCCACCTTTTGTTTGTGTATGGTGATATATTGTGGGATTGTTAGTTTCCCTACGCTGTGCATGCTTTTGTGATGGGTATCCATGCAGGGCTGGGAGGGCTGTCCATACATTGGTATAGCATGCAGGGGTTGGCATTGGGGTTAGTCATATGTGTAGGTGCAGTGCGAGGGATGGAGTAGAGTGATGGGATTGAGGGTGAGGGTGGGAGATGGCATGCAGGCATGCGGGGTGATAGGTAGTAAATGTTGCTTACCAGTGTCCATTCCACCGGCTACTCCGGTGAGTCCCACAGGATGCAGTATTGCCAAAGACTTGCTCCTCTCATGCTATGACTTGTGGGGGAGGAGGTGGGTGTCCACCGCCAATCCTTTGTATGGCGAGCTGGTGCCTTGCTGCAATGGAATGTACCTTGCCCCGTAGGTCGTTCCACATCTTCCTGATGTTGTCCCTTGTTCTTGGGTGCTGTCCCACGGCGTTCACCCTGTCTATTGTCGTAGTTTGGACTCTTGCTCTGAGCAAGACTGCTTTTTTAAGGATGACAGTACTTTTGTTTGTAGGCGACTACGTCTTTCCTACAACAAGTCGCAACTGTTGTCCCAACCTTACCGGATCACTAGCAGCACCTCACCAGAAACACAATAGTAAAAGGTGATTTATGGCAGCCATTACGCATGGACTCGAGAATAAGATATCTCAGGTAGTGTCGTGGTTAAACGGAGATTAACCTTTTTTCACAGATATATTATGTCTCATACAAACACAGGCAATGACACAGATGCCTTAGAGTTACAATAGTTTTTATTTAACATAACTGTAATTTGCGATAAGTTGCATGGGCTGCAATTATTAGGATAATGAATAATGCAGGGAAACAGAATTGTGAAGACAAGAGTCATTATTATAAAGACCCCCATCATCTTGCAATATCTAGGAAAAATATATGAGATGTAATATGCCCAAATACCCTAATGTGAAAAGGCCTAACCTACTACCTAAAGGAGAGCTGGGTTTGTTAAACCTAATCTGCCAATGCCATGTCCATGAGAGGAGCCCCCAACCATTGTTACCTTGGAATGAGGTCTCTATCTCAGACTCCGCAGGGACACGAAGACTGGGTCAGCGTCAAGACGACTGTAGCATCGGTATCAGCGATGGTGGCGATGCCCTCGGGTCGGAATCCCTCTTATCTGTCTAAAGTGTGATGTATTTATACAGATCTACAAGGTCCCCTGACGTAGGTGTGTTCCTAAACAATAGATAACAGACATGGTTGGGACGGCAATTAATATCAACAATCCCTCAAAAGTATAGAGAGGGAAAATCCCTAAGTGTGAACACCTTCTGTTTGTCTTTGGTGCTTGATCTTGACGCCTTGGCGCGGTGACACTGATAATGTTACCCATAACAAGTGGCCTAACTATAAACAAGGCAGCCATCTTAGAAGAAATAAATATTTAAATGGGCTAAGACAGAGCAAGCTAAGTAGGTTAAAAGTCACTAGGTGACGGGGGTACGAGTCTATGAACCAGAGGCTAAGCTAACTCCTGTTCTCCCATTAAAACTAACTAGGATTTACTACACTATGATTCTCCTCCATAGCTCTATCTTCCGGGCAATGGAAATCTTCTGTTTCTATGCCCCAAACAGCTGTGGCTCTACCCTGACAATTTCTTCCACCATAACCCTTAACTCCTCCTCAGTGAAACGGGGATGCCTTTGTGGTTCCATGGGTGTTGTATGTTGTGTGTTGGTGAGAGTTTGTTGAGTGATGTGGTGGGGTGTGTGATGTGGGGTGCGTGAGGGATGTATGGGTGTCAGTGGTGTGTGTGTAGTTGTCTCTGAGATGTCTGTGGCTAACTCTTGCAGTCTTTTGGTGTTGGCAAAGGGTTGTCGGTACCATGGGTGTGTGTTTTAGAGTGCTGTTGGTGTGTGGGTGGTGTGTGCGTATGAATGGCAGGTGTGTGTCTTTTGTGTTGTCCAATGTGGTGTTGTTTTGTTTGTGGGTGTCCATTCTGAGTTCAGCGGTATGTACCGCCAGTGGTTTAGCGTCATTGAGTATCTACCATGGTGATTCGTGTGTCATAATGTGGCAGGCATTGTTTTGTTGGCGTAACGGTATGGGTGTTGGTACCAACACTTTAGCACTGACCTTTGGGCTGGCGGATTTGTGTGTGTGGCAGTATTCTGTTGGATTGGTGTGTGTGTGTCATAATATAGATAACGGATATCCGTCACCGCTGCTGTATGTTGGTGGCCGTCAGCATGGCGGTAATGGGAATTGACCACCATAGTCATAATGAGGGCCTATGCCTTCTACAGAGGCTACCCCCAGTGTTGTCAAAACCACTCATGAAAATCTTAATTTCAAAAGTCTGAGCGGTCTCTGTCTAGAAAGAACCTTAGGGATTGGGAAGAACCCTAACAAGGATTTCCACTTGAATCTCCTCTAACAAGTTGACCACCAGCATCCTAATGGTCAGGTACAACTGTAGTGTGGTTAGTTTTACGTATCCTTTGCGCATTAGCTTCAGGCTTTAGGCCTTTGTGCACTTTGCCCTGGATGTGTGTTATTCATTTGCTGGCAGTTTAGAGCCTCTGTGCACTTTGCTCTAAATGCTTTTTATTCGGCTTCATACTGGTATTTTTCAAATAGCCAGTTCTACGGTGTTGTTTTTTTATTCATATCACACTGTTTTGCCTACTTCAGCACTGGAGTTCTCCATAACATATTCACTCTGTGCTTCAGTCAAGGATACAGTCTGGTACATTGCCGATAGACGTGGTAGGAGTTTATATTTGGCATTCCTGCGTAGGGACATTTTGTGATCACGATGACATGTTAGTTATAAAATCACTTCCTTGTCCCAATACACGCGAGAGGGAGATTCCGACCAGGGAACCACAACTAGACGCTGACTGCCTCGTTGCAGATGCTGAACCAGATCACAGGCCTTTGCTCAGGTATGAGGGCTGATGTCTATCCAGTGATTCGGAAAGGCAAGCTAGAAGCTTAACATGCTGTGCTCTAAATAGAACAAGCAGAGGGAGAGTAGAAACTGTTAGGCACTATGATAGCTTTGTTCTTATGTTTTACTCTCCTGGTGACTATTTCAATCCTACTATGTTGTATTGTTCTGGTTATTGCGGCTCACGCCTTATTATCTAAAATACAGTCGTTTTATTAAAACATTATATAAAACTTATACTGTCTTTGTCATTTGTATATGAGATCATATTGTAAATGAGAGAGTTGGTTTGGATCTGAGTGACCACAACTTCCCTGAGAAGTTCCAAAGATGTCATGCGTTCCGCTGCCTAATCATTTCTTCCCCGTGGGAGAAATGAGGCACTACTAGTTAGCCGGAGCAAAAACCGGATTTAGGGTGACAGAGTTCTTTACAAGTGGGTCAGACTCAGTCCCCCACACCGTTATCGATCCTGCTGCCCAGAAATCCAGTAGTCTCATTTAGGATAATGAGAGCCCACGTGACACAACCAGAAGGAGAGGTAGAGGGAGATACTACCCAGATAGATTCAGGAAATGGTCCTGAAGATCCAGAAGGGTCCTTCCACAAATCTTTCCCTTAACAAACCTCTTAGTGTAGCTGGTAGTGGGAAGGGGTCACACACAGGTAGGGTACCCTTCACACCTAGAGGCCAGGTCACTAGAGTAACACATGTTAGTGCAAGGTCAACCTCTGCTCATTCTTATGTAATTTCTGTGTCAGAAGTGTCCCACACATCCAACCCTGAGGACCAGTCCCTAGATATTGAACTCATAAAGCTGAGGTTGGAGGAGGCCAGACTGAGGCTACAGCAGCAACAGTTGGCCTTAGATAGGGAATCCCTAGCTGTGGAAAGGGAAAGACAGTGTTTGGGGTTAGCTCCCCATGGTGGTAGCAGCAGCAGTAGTTTCAGAAGTTCCAGTGTTAGAGAAAACACATTTGATTCTAGAAACAGGCACAAGATTGTCCCCCCTTACAAGGAGGTGGATGACATTTACAAGTGGTTTGCTGCACTTGTGAGGGCCTGTAACGTTCAGAGGGTCCCTCAGGTACAGTGGGCTGCTATTATGTGGTTGTCCTTCTCTGGCAAGGGGAGAGATAGACTCCTTACTGTTAGAGAATATAACTCAGACAATTACAATGTTCTGAAGACTGCACTCTTGGATGGATTTAGCTCAACCACTGAACAATATAGGATTAAGTTCAGAGAAACCAGAAAAGAGTCTTCACAAGATTGGATAGAGTTTGTGGACTGTTCAGTGAAGGCCTTAGAAGGTTGGTTGCATGGCAGCAAGGTGTCTGATTATGAAAGCTTAAACCATCTGATTCTAAGAGAACATGTTTTTAACAATTGTGTTTTTGATTTGTTGCATCAATATCTTGTGGACTCAGATTTGACCTCTCCACAAGAACTGGGAAAAAGGCAGACAAATGGGTTGGAACAAGGGTGAGCTGAAAAGCTCATACAGGGGGTGACAAAGATGGCAAAAAGAAAGATGGTGAAAAATCTCAGGACAAGCATGGGGATAAAAGTAAACATAAAGATCCTTCTTCAGGCCCAAAACACTCCTTTGGGGGTGGGGATAAAACGTCTTCATCTCCTAAAAGTACGTTTCTGTGGAATTACTAATCCAGGTGTGCAAAATTGCACCATTTTAGTAAATATGGAGCATCCCTCCAGCCCTCACAAAGAAACTTTAGTGCAGCAGCCCTGCACTACCTCTAAACACTTTGGAGAGCAGCCCTGTCCTGGTGTGGAGCTTATAGGACAGCATCCCTGCCTTGCTCCAATGCAAGAGAAACAGCAACCCTGTTCTCTCACACAGCCATATGGACAAAGTTTTTGCCCAGCTATGGCTTTATTGAGACAGCATCCCTGTCTAGCATTTCTTGCATTTGACATAGGCCCAGTGGACCAATCCCACTGCCCAACTTTAAAACATACTCAGAGGAACTCTGAGAATTTACACTCACACTGTTGGTTAGGTAAAAATCTCCAAACAGGGTGGTTTACATCCCCACTGGGAAGTAACCATGTAGTGGATGATAAAGGGAGTAATACTCTAATGCAGATATACTCTCCACTTATCACCACTTAGACAATGAAGTCTCAACTGGGCAAGGTTAGCCTTATTGTCCTTCGTTTGGGGGGCTTGTGTAGGAAAGTGGCCTCTTTCTAGCATGGTTACCCCCACTTTTGGCCTGTTTGAGAGTGTGTCAGTATGTTTTTACTCTGTCACTGGGAACCTACTAGCCAGGACCCCAGTGCTCATAGATAAGAACCTATATGTCAGTGTGTTTTGCCTGTCTCACTGGGATCCTGCTAGCCAGGACCCCAGTGCTCATAGTTTGTGGCCTAATGTGTATGCCTGTGTAGTGCCTAACTGTGTCACTGAGGGTCTGTTAACCAGAACCTCAGTGCTTATGCTCCCTCTCCTTTTAAATGTGTCACTGTAGGCCAGTGACTTCATTTACCAATTTCAATTGGCATACTGGACTCCCCTTATACGTCCCTAGTATATGGGACCTAGGTACCCAGAGCATTGGGGTTCCAGGAGATCCATATAGGCTGCAGCATTTCTTTTGCCACCCATAGGGATCTCAGACAAACCCTTACACAGGACTGCCATTGCAGCCTGCGCGAAATAGTGCACACACTATTTCACAGCCATTTTCACTGCACTTAAGTAACTTATAAGTCACCTGTATGTCTAACCTTCACTTCTCTAGGAAGTGTCTGAGTTGGTAGGGTCAGAGGCCCTTTTTAAATACCCAAATGTGCCTTTGAAGTGGGGAAATCTCCAAAGAGTGGCTTAGAAGTGCACAAGGTCCCCTTTCAGTTCAATACTTGTAGGAAAGTACCATCTTGCCTGGCATGTTATCCCCATTTTTACATGTATGTAAGTTTGTTTTTGCCTGTCTCACTGGGATCCTGGTAGCCAGGACCCCAGTGTTCATAGTTTGTGGCCTGAATGTGTATGCCTGTGTAGTGACTAACTGTCACCGAGGCTCTGCTAATCAGAACCTCAGTGCTTAGGCTCTCTCTGCCGTTAAAATTGTCACTATGGGCTAGTGACCATTTTTACCAATTCTAATTGGCACACTGGAACACCCTTATAATTCCCTAGAATATGGTACCTATGTACCCAAGGTATTGGGGTTCCAGGAGATCCCTATGTGATGCAGCATTTATTTTGCCACCCATAGGGAGCTCAGATAAATCTTACACAGGACTGCCACTGCAGCCTGAGTGAAATAACGCACACGTTATTTCACAGCCATTTTACACTGCACTTAAGTAACTTATAAGTCACCTATATGTCTAACCTTCACTTGGTGAAGGATAGGTGCAAAGTTACTAAGTGTGAGGGCACCCTTGCAATGGCAAAGGTGCCCCCACATAGTTCAGGGCTATTTCCATGGACTTTGTGAGTGCAGGGATGCCATTACACGTGTGCACTACATAAAGGGCAATACCTATATGTAGCTTCACAATGGTAACTCCTAATATGGCCATGTAACATGTCTAAGATCATGGAATTGTCCCCCCATTCCAAATCTGGTATTGGGGAGCCAATTCCATGCATCTTGGGGGCTCCACACTGGACCCTCAATACAGCCAAACCAGTTCTCTGAGGCTTGCACTGCAGCTACAGCTGCTGTCACCTCACAGCCAGGGTTCTGCCCTCCTGGGGTCTGGGCAGCCCAGCCCCAGGAAGGCAGAACAAAGCATTTCCTCTGAGAGCAGGGTGGTACACCCTCTCCCTTTGGAACTAGGTGTTACAGGCTGTGGGGAGGGATAGCCTCCCCCAGCCTCTGGAAATGCTTTGAAGGGCACAGATGGTGCCCTCCTTGCATAAACCAGTCTACACCAGTTCAAGGACCCCTTAATCCTTGCTCTGGTGGGAAACTGGACAAAGGGAAGGGGAGTGACCACTCCCCTGTCCATCACCACCCCAGGGGTGGTGTCCAGAGTTCCTCCAGTGTGTCCCAGACTTCAGTTATCTTACTTTGCAAGGTGTGGGACACTCTGGAGGGCTCTGAGTGGCCAGTGCCAGCAGGTGACATCAGAGACCCCTCCTGATAGGTCCATACTGATAAGGTAGCCAATCCCCCTGTCAGGGCTATTTAGGGTCTTCCTGTGGGTTCTCTTCAGATTTTCCTTCAGGAATCCTCTGCAACAACTTCAGACACTTCTGACCTCAGACCAACAGCAGCCTGCTCCAAGAAACGCTGTAACTGCAACAAAGTGTCTACAAGAAACACTTTTCTTCAGCATCCTAAGCTCCAAGTCAGCAACTGCAACAGTTTACATGGTGTGCATGCTCGAAGAAATCTCCCGTAGAGTGACGGAGTCACTCCCGTGCTCCAAGCAGGCACCTTCCAAGGTGACGACTGGTACCCTGGGACTCCTCTTACAGTAACAAGCTTGCTCCTAAGGACACAGAGGGTAGACATCCTTGACACAGACTGTCCTGACATCCTGCTGACGCAATTTGGAGGAGGTAAGACCTTGCCTTCCCCGAGAATGACGATAGCCCTGTGTATTGTGTCTTCCTTGCGTCCTGAGGCCTCTGTGCACTCTTTGCAAAATTCCTTCATGCACTTACTGTCCCAGGTCCCAAGCTCTCCACTCTGCAATGCTCAGCTCACTGAGTTGTTCTCCGGCGCGTGGGGCCGTCTTTTGTTGTGCTGCATCAACTGCATTTTGCACCTCCTTTGAACCCAGATCCTGCAGCTTCTGGGGCTGCTGGCTGATATTACTAGGGCTCTCTAAAGTGCTGAGAGACTCCTCTTCCTCATCACACAGAGTTGAGGCCCCCAGGTCTCTTCTCGATCCATCCATTGACATTTTGATGAAAAACACACTTTTGCCGTAGCCAAGGCTTGTTGGCACCTTCCAACACAAAATCTAATTTGCAACAATCTTCACGCCATGGGACATCTTTTGCATTATGCAGGAACCCACTGACATCTTCCTAGGGTGCATTTCTGCAGTCTTTGACTAACCAGGGACTCTTCCTTTGCACCCTCTTCTGAGTTGGCAGGGGCTCCTGTCCTTCCTGGAACTTCTTTCAACTTCTGGACTTGGTCACCTTCCTTTGCAGGTCTTCAGGTCCAAATATCCAGCAGTTGTTGTTAGGAGACTTGATTGGCTGCTGCAAAATCCCCACAACGAGGTGTAGTGTGTCCTAAGGAAATTTTCAGTACTTTACTCCTGCTTTTCTGGGCTCTGGGATGGGGTAATTTACTTACCTTTACTGTATTCTTACTCTCCCAGCGATTCTGCACACACTACACTTGTCTAGAGGGGGTATTCGTGATTCACATTCCACTTTTTTAGTGTATGGTTTGTGTTGCCCCGTACCTATTTTCTCCTATTGCATTCTATGGGATCTCCTACTGTTTGCATTGTTCTATGACTATTTACGTGTCTAATTTTGGTGTCTAGTGTATATATTGTGTATAATACTTACCTCAGAAGGAGTATTGTCTCTAAGATATTTTTGGTACTATGTCACCCAAATAAATACCTTTATTTTTGGTAACATTGAGTATTGTCTTTATTTGTGTATAAGTACTGTGTAACTATAAGCGGCATTGCATGAGCTTTGCATGTCTCCTAGTTCAGCCTATGCTGCACTAATACAGCTACCTTTATCAGCCTAAACTGCTAGAACACTACTACATTCACTAACAAGGGATAACTGGACCTGGTATAAGGTGTAAGTACCCAAGGTACCCACGACAAACCAGGTCAGCCTCATACAGTCAATTCTCTGCTTCAGCAGGCATCTCTCTTCGATGACAACTGGTACTCTGGAACCCTCTCTTGTTGACGAGTGTGATTCCTGGAACACAGGTGGTGGACTGAAGTGACCCAGACCATCCAAAGGTCCAGTTGTCCAAATTTGGTGGAGGTAAGAGATTGCCTCCCCATGCAGCAACAGTACCCCTGTGCACTGCATCTTCTGCAGCTCCTTGGACTTCTGTGCACTTCTTCCAAAGGTTCTTCATGCACAGCGTAGCCCAGGTCTGCAGCACTCCATCCTGTGCTACACAGCTCTCTGAGTCATTCTCCAGTGGCATGGGATCCTCCTGTGTGGTGGTGCAATGACCGCACTTTGCATCTCCTTTGCCCCTGTGTTCTGGGACTCCCGGCCTGCACTGCCTGGTCTTCTGAGGGCTCTCTGAAGTGCTGAGTGCCCACTATGTCTCCTCAGTCTGAGTTGAAACCTCGAGGTCCCTCCTGGGTCCAGGCAGCTCCTCTTTGACGCAAACTGCGTACTTGCATGAACCAAGGCTTTTTGGCGGAAACCAGCAATGCAAACAGCCTGCATCCAACATCTCAATCTGGGACATCTCTTGCACCAAGCAGGAACCCGAAGCTATCTTCTTCAGTGTATTTCTGTACTTTTCTTCCTACCGGAGAATTCACTTTTGCACTTTCTTCCAGGTGGGCAGGGGCTCCTGTTCTTCCCTGACTCTTCTGGACTTGGTCTCCTCTCGCCACAGGGCTTCAGGTCCAGGAATCCATCGTTGATTGCTTGCAGTCTTGCCTGGTTCTTGCATAATCCTTCATCACAACTTGTATTGTGTTCTGAAGAAACTTTCTGTACTTTACTCCTGCTTTCCTGGGCTTCATGGTGAGCTACTTTACTTACCTTTGGTGTTTTCCTACATCCCCAGCCCCCCTCTACACACTACACTTGCCTAGGGGGGAGTTCAACATTCAGATTCTACTTTTTTAGTAAATGGTTTGTGTTGCCCCTAGGCCTATTGCAATCTATTGTATTGTCTGCTGTTTGCACTATTCTACAACTGTTTACTTACCTGATTTTGGTTACTAATGTATATATTGTGTATAATACTTACCTCCAGAAGGAGTATTGCCTCTAAGATATTTTTTGCCTTGTGTCACTAAATTAAAGTACCTTTATTTTTGTTAACACTGAGTTTTGTCTTTTGTTGTGTATAAGTACTGTGCAACTATCGTGGTATTGCAGGAGCTTTGCATGTCTCCTAGTTCAGCCTTGGCTGCTCTTCCACAGCTACCTCTAGACAGCCTTAGCTGCTAGAACACTGCCTACATTTCACTAATAAGGGATAACTGTACCTAGTATAAGGTGTAAGTACCATAGGTACCCACTACAAACCAGGCCAGCCTCCTACAGTCATCGACTAATTCAGAGCAGATTTCCCTGAAACCTACGGTGCCTCAATAGTATATGCAATTCAGAGGTAGACACTCCACGACCTTGACACCATGGAAGAAAGGGAATATTACATTGGAACAAATTGAATAGGCAAACTATCATTGATATATGACCTCAACTGGAGTAAGAAATCCTGCCCTCACAATAGGAATTCTACATCAAAAACACCAATGGTCTTCATCATAGCAGGAACATACTTTGAGGCCACATGATCATTATAGTACACTGTGGCAGTATCTGGTACAAATCACAAGCACCATACAGTTGTGTGCTAACGAAAAGTTCCTTCTACTATGGAGAGACATATCAACAGCTACCTACAATGAACAAACATTGAAGAATAAGACAATGTGAAGGAAGAACATTATGCTATGACTTGACATACACTTGCAGTTTGAGCAAGATAAGTGACACAAATTGCCTTGATGACAAAATCCGACAGAAAACAGGTCTGACACAATCTCAAGAACTTCCATTCATTCACAGTGCAAGTTGTCTCTGTAAAAGATCTGAACATCGCAAGTGGGTATCTGTTCCAGGATCAACACATGTTCAGTTTGTACTTTCCAACAGTAACATCTCACTGGAATTGTCACAACTTTGAAATGTCCAAATCAAAATGATATGGTGAAGGACCCTGAAACAGAATAGCAAGGGAAACTAATGATGTCACATATATAATTTGACTTAAATGATGAGTTAGGAGGACACACATAGCACAAGTAAATTTGATCTATGTCAATAGCCACAGTAGTCAATGTAGGGAACATCTGATCCACAAACATTTTTGCTTGGACTTTCATGAACTCACCATTCCTACAAAATTACCAACACAGATTGATACATTTACTAAGTCACAACTTGTCCCAACATTGGAGATTACAATATGTCAAGGTACACCTACACTCAGTTGAAGAAGTGGTCAATGATATCTTGACGTACGGCAATTACTTCTTCTTTAGCACTGTCATCTTCATTGGGCTTTTCAACATCCTCACCTGGTGGTTCTTCACAGCCTCCATCCTCTGTGGTGTTTGAGATATTCCATCGCAGGGCAATGTTGTACAGCATGCAGCAGGCAACCGTGATTTGGCACACCGTATTGGGTGAGTAGAGGAAGGCTCAACCATTCTTGTCCAGGCATCTGAATCTTGCCACTACACTGGTCTTCTTGTCCTTCCATGGGCTTCATTGAAGCAGACTTCCCCTAGTGTTATTGGATTCCTCAGTAGTGCTAGCAACCAGGGTCTGTTAGGATACACTCAGCCTCCTACATGGAAGCAATACATCAATAAATAAATGCCCCATCATGCTATTGTACCTTCCTAAACTAATCCTCATGTCATTTTGTACTTACCAACAAGCCAGGTCCTCTCCAGTCCAAGTTGTGACTTTTGCAGGGTATGGTAGTGTTGCATAATACACAGTTGTTAGAAATGTGGTCTTTGGTTAGCAGTCAGGTTACTCCACTGTCCAAGTAAGGAACCTCATTTTAGTCAGGGCAAAGGAGAAACACCCCTGGTTAACCCCCACTCATCAATAAATCAAAAACTGAGGTCAGCACACATTCAAAACATGGGGAGCAGAGGCAAAATATGACAGGGGATACCACCCCAAGGATGCCAGGTGTAACAAAAGGAATCAGGTGTTGACCCAGAATGTGAGCACACACACATTTGAGATGTACAAATCTGCTAAGCAGACAACTTGCACATTGATTGAATGGAAGTTATTCTAATTGAAGTAGACCTGCTCCCTCAGTGTGGTGGGACCAAGGCAATATGTGTACCATTTATAGCTCCAACCACATCTGGTAGTCCACCCAAAGCATAAAATTCAACCTTCACAGTGGCAAAATCTTGTTGTGGGAACTAGATTTAGCTGTTGATGTGTCTCAGCAATGAAGAAAGGATGTCTTGTAGCACACCACTGAAAGTTGGTTGGAACATGCCTCCAGATATTGCCACAGTGTATAGGAAAGATCCCATTGCCACAAAATTAGGTACTGCCATGAGTCTTACTATTGGTGTTGTTGCTGCTGCTTTCATATTGTGAAGAAGGAGATCAGGCTCCAGATGCTGACAGAAATCTAGGATACTCAGTTGTTCCTGCTTTTACCAACCTCTGGAAGACAGAATAAGGCACACAGCAGGTGACAGGGTCCCTGTCTTCAGCACAGGGTAGCTGAAGCTCCTGGCCAGGGAAGTCCTGTCCCTGTCCAGCAAGCTCTATGGGACCCCAGAGGAACAGGTACATGTCTAATTAGGGAATGCTTGACTGAGTAACTGGTTCTTTTTTTGTCCACAGTCTAATTTGTCACTTTTTTGTTAATGGGTGAAGGGTTGTAAATGGAGTGGAGCGAATTGAATGATTTAGCTAGGCACAAAATGTTGTTTGCCACTGGTAGAAGTGTCTGTGCATGGAAATGTAAAGTCACCTGAAAGTAGAAGCTGGAATACCTGTCCATGTAACTCTCAATTCACGTTTCTTCAGACAATCTTGAGGCCCTTTACTACCAGCGGCCAGTAGACAGTGTACCAGTGTACCAGTAGTGTGAGTGACAACATACAGCCCCTGTCAAAATGACAGTGATAGTGATGTGAAGTGGAATGTTTTAAAGGTGTGGAGTTGTCTGATGCTCTACTGGCAAGTGGGATTATACCCTAAAGGTGCTCTATAGTGTTTAAACATGTCATGGTGCCACGTATGGTGAATGGTTTTTCCTGTGCTGCAAGTTCAAATGACAGTGGCTCTCAATCATCCATTCAAGAATTTCACATTCCTGAACACGCTTGTCACACTAGTCATACATCCCGAAGTCACTGCTCTCACTAGCGCATAGCTGCCCTTCCATGCTGCCCTTAGTCACTGTATGTGATGCAGACCATGGGTTCTGACTCTTAGGAGTTGAGGCATTAAACCAATGTAACTGGCTGTGGGGTTATGTGCAAGGATTTTAAAGGGTGATTAGCCTCTAGTAACTCACAATGCATGTGAGCACTCAGAAGTGGGTCTCACAACAGTAAAGATTTCTTAGCCCTGGCATAGATGATGTTTTGGGCCTGAATTGGTAACATGAGGAGATAAAGTGTTAAGGGTGCTCAAAAGATCACTGCAAATCAGTATTTCCTGGGTACCTGTAAATGTTTTAGGAAAAGATGAAGTTACTGTTTGATGAATGCAAGTGAGTAACACAACAAAATTGTGTCACAGCACTACAGACAAATAAAATTGCTCAAATCTTCTTTTCTTTTCTGTTTTCCATACAGGTCAATGCCCATCAAATGTGGAAAATCGGAAAGGCCATCTCTAAGAAGGTGTGGACCCCAGGGGTCCATAAGGTGTGCAGCATGCAATGCCAGAAGGTGAGAGTACCAGCAATGTGCGACTCGCATGTCTGCCAAAGGCCAGCTTGGGCACTCCTTACAGTGAGTCAAGTGGATGTGCCGCACCCGGGCCCCTCCCCCCCAGCGGCCCTCATCCTTGCAGTGGCCTACCCGGCGCTTGAGGGGAAGTTGAGGCCCAACAGCAGCATCAGGAGGGTAAGTTATTGTCTGTAGATAATTTTGTTGTTTAACCTTTTTAATTTCAAGCAATGTTTTATAGAATCGACATAAGAGTTGACACACATACAATGCACATGAGGATTTCAGGAGGTGTAAGTTAATTAGGCAGTGTCTGATGCTGTGTGTTGTATATTGCTTTGTGTTGAAGGATATCCTTAGAGTCCTCATCACAAGCCAAGTACTCTTTTGAGCAGACACATGGCTACATGCAAAGGGGTACCTACATTTTCTCTATGTCAGGAGGGACAGTTCGACCAAACATTTCCCATATTATGATTGAGTCAGGTGGAATGCTCTATCACAAATGTGAGTAGGTAATGTAGACCCCACTACTGATGACATGGCAAAGTGCGGACTCATGATGCAGTTGATGTATTAGACTTGACATTAGTAAGTTGGTGCTTTGACAACATAGGTCCTTCCAGGGTATGGCCTCCTCGTTGAGTGCAGCTTCCCACCCACCCAAACCTCATGCCCAGACTCCCACTCCTTCCCCGTCCTAAATCCCTCCACCCAGCCCTATCCAAAGTACACTCAAATATTTGCACACACCCACTACAACAACTACAAGCGGTACATCTTTACACTGACATACTGAGAAATACAGACACACAAGACACCACAAACCCCACCACCACCATAAGCATACCCACAGGCACCACACCTACCATGACACAAATACACACACCTACCAACAGCACACCTGCAGACACCACACCCACCACTATGCCAACACCCACACTCACCACCAGCATACCCGCAGACACCATACCCACCACTGTACCAACACCCACACACACAACCAGCACACCCCAGTCAGCATACCCACCATGACACAAACATGCACCAGCACACCCACAGACATCACAAAACACACCACCTCCACAACAGACACATCAACACAAACACATACTACACACAAACACCCACACTCACCCACCCAATAGACAACCAGTAAGAAACACAAAGCAAACATACAGCTCACGCACCAGACCCCCAGGCATCCACACCTTCAACATACACATGGACAACAGACACAGTCACTCCCTCTACCTCCCAACCCAAACTCTATCCCGGTCACCCTACTCTTTTCCCCAAAGATGACCTTTTGTTTCTCCAGGTCCTGATCCCTTCCTCCCCCCAGACCACCCCTCCCAAACCTAAGTCCACCCCACAGAGACATCTTCGTTCCACTTCAATATCCCTACCCCCTTTCCAAATCCCAACCCAGCCCTTCCACAAACAAACCCACCCCTCCCAAATCCAAACCCATTCCTCCCAAACCCCAAACCACTCCACAAACACAAATCCTCCCCCCAAACCCAATGGCCCACCTCCAGGAACATCATTGAGGTGCCTGCTCTTTGCTCCATAAATGCCCTTTCCAGAAGAGGTTTACTCTGGCAGTAACCTTTGGAGGCAGGTAAAGGGCCTGACAGTCATTATGGCCCACATGGGCTACTACATTTGTACATATGTAAATATACATTTGTCCAGATGGACTTTTATTTTATTTTTATTGAGAGACTTATCTCAGCTTTATCTGTGACAAAACCTTTGTCCTGGTCTTATTTTTTGATTGTTACTAATTGTTTGCTGATAATGTTATTTCTGATAATGTGTGAGCCATGCACTTACTCTCTTTTGTGACAGTGACAAACACAGGTTGTACATTTCAGTTGTTTTTTAAAAGCATACATTAGTATTACACATTAGTGATGGACATAGTAATGCTGGTGCATGCATTCATTATGTTACTGAACACTTACACCAAACTTATATGTGGTTCTGCTATTGTTCCTTGAGAATGCATGTGTGTTTAGTTTACATGCTGTGCTAATAACGTACACTTATGCATTACACAGGAAAACCTGATACTTTGGGGTTAAATGTCATCTGTTGTTTGTCAACGATTGCATACACCAAGAGTACCTGTGATCTTCATAGACATGTTTGTAGTTTGGATGTAAGATTGGTTACAAATTCTGTGTACACCCCCTTGTGGCATTTTGTATTGCAATTGCTACTGTATCATGGAATTGAGTAGTCCCTACTGGGGACAGTATTTATGGATTAGATAAATTAGTTGGGGGCATTATTGCACACATCTGTACGAACGCCATTTTAATTGGGATTGTGTTACTTATAGTATTGTTGAAAATGGCCTTTTTGCAGGGTCACCCCCAAACTTGTTGCCGTCCTCCTTCTCTTTTTCAGACATCATTTTTGCTGGTTTTCTGAGACTGTGCAGTTTACCACTGTTAATCAATGCTAAAGTGAATATGCTCTCTCCTTAAAACATGGTGAAATTGGTTCATACCCAATTGGCTTATTTAATTTACTTGTAAGTCCCTAGTCAAGTGAACTACATGTGCCCATGGCCCATAAATTAAATGCTACTAGTGGGTTGCAACACTGGTTGTGTCACTTACATAAGTAAGCCCCCTAACCATGTCTCAGGCCTGCCATTACAGGGCATGTGTGTGCAGTTTCACTGCCACCTTGACTTGGCATTTACATGTAAATGCCAAGCCTTAACCTCCCATTTTTCTACATATAAGTCACCCTTAAGGTAGGCCCTAGGTAGCCCATTGGACAGGGTGCTATGTAGGTAAAAGCAGGACATGAACAGTTGTGTTCTATATGCACATAATACAATACACTTTTCATACTTGTACTAAAATGAGCCTCAAGCCCAATAAACTGGTATCAGGGATAAAAAGTGTAAAAATGAAAATGGCATAGACATCTTCCTTCAATCTCCCTAACATATGGCTTTGTAAACTTGAAAAAGGAGATTGATAATACTCTAGGTGGCTGGTTGAAAATGGCTGCTGGCCACGTGATCACACAACAACAACAAGCAAAGAGGCATGGAGAACCACAAACACATGCAGGCTAATGGCAAAAGCACACTGACTTACTATACAAAATGGCCGTTTGCTACATGGTCAAACAACAACAACAAGCAAGGGCATGGAAAACAAAGAACATATGAAGGCCCATGGTAAAAGCATACTGACGGCCTATATAAAACGGCCTTGCGACCAAACAACAACAACAGCAAGCAAGATGGCATGGAGAACAAAGAACACATGCAGGCCTATGGCAAAAGCACACTGACTGCCTTCAGAAAATGTCTGCCGACTACATGGTCAAGCAGCAACAACAGCAAACAGGAGGCTTGGAGACCAAAGAAAACATGCAGGCCTATGACACAAGCACCTTGACTGCCTGTACAAAATGGCTGTCAACTACATGGTCAAATAACAACTGCAAACAAGGAGGCATGGAGAATAAAGAACACATGCACTATAGATGGACACTGACTACACAAAATAGACACTGTCACATGGCATGGAGAACAAAAATAAAATGGTGGCATTTGGCAAACACACACACACACACACAGTAGCCAGACCATGGAATGAAGAGAACACTACCATTAATTCAGCACTGCCAAGAATGAAAAATGAGCCATGAACATTTTTTCAAAAGCAAACACCTCTGAAGACATGATGATATCATATTACACCACCAAAGATACCTTTTTCAGAAAAAAAGGGAAATAGCATTTAATCCAATGCCAACCCTGGCCTGAAAAATCAGCGATGCAACATGTACCACAGAATAAGTGGTTTCATATACCCAATGACTAGTACTAGCTGGATGGCCCACGGGCAGACAAGGTCACATGGTAAAATAAAAGAATAGTGCAAATTTAAGAATCATGGAGAAAATGTACTTAACTGTGCAATCTTTTGCCTTTATAAAAGATTAAAAAAATACAAAAACAGTACTAGGCCCCTCGTTAGAATTTGGGTTTCAGGTTGGCAGATGTATGCACACTTTCCAATCAGAAACCAGACTCCTAGTCAAAGTAAGCCAGATACATACTATAAAGTAACTTGTGCTCGCCCTCTGCTAGCGTGGCACAGAATAGGCAGGCTTAATTTAAGAAGCAATGTGTAAAGTATTTGGGCAACTCTTCAAATAGTAAAGCAGTGAAAATACTGGACAAAAATACACCACACCTGGTGAGAAAATTACAGTTGGGTTTCATGAGTAAAAAAAGACCAAACAAAAAAAATCCAAAAAGTGTAAGCCAAGATATGAATTTTGAAAGAAGAAAATGCAATAAGTGCTTAAAAGCATAATGCACTAGACCGGGGTAAATCAAAAAGTTCAGGCCCATCACAATGGAGCACAGATAAAGCAAAGAGAAGGCAAAGTCAGCTCCTCATTTCCTTTTTGCGGAGGACGGGCCATCAGGATGTTGATGGCCCATCAGTAACACCTAAGCTCCATTTGAGTTGGCTGTCTGAAGGGCATGCACAAGAGCCCAGCTATCACCAACCAAGATGTTTATTTAGAGACAAGCAGAAGGCACTAGATGGATAAAGTAAAAAAATGAAAACTTTCGAAAAGTGGCATTTTCAGAATTACAATTTAAAAATTGGTATCACCATATGTTGTGATTTTAAATTTTGAATCAAGAGACACCAAACATCGGGATTCCATCTATTCCTAATTTGAAATTACACTTATAAAATGTATTAAGGTAATTCCAATGGGCTGTTCAGGCTGGACAGGAAGAGCAAGTTGCAGTCACTGGGACACATCCTTCCTGTTGGAAAAAAAGTAAAATAAAAAAATGCTTTTGCACTTAAAAACAACTTGAACTGTCTGTTGGAGTAGAATTTTAACTTCAAAAAGTATTTTCTAGTTAATTTACCTGCTTCTGGAGTTGAACATCTACTGGAGAAACAGCGACACCAATGCTTGAGGTTGCCATCATAAAAAAAACAGCTCTAGAAGGCTCTGTGGTGCCTCAAGTGGCCATATTCGGGACACAAATTTCATTCACGCTCACAAACATGTGATAACCAAGCCTCGCACAAGTTTACTGAGCCTTGCACGTGCCCAGATAGTTGTGTTTTCGAAAGGTACACTTTCATTACAAAATATTGTGCTTAGACTAATTTTAAAACTATTCCCACGTTTGAGGTGTTCTGTACAGTGCAGCACCCATGCAAAGTCAGAAAATTAAGGAGAAATAAATCATTTTCCATTTTTTAACATCTGCTTTCAGGTGACATTAGTTTTTGGTGCAAAACCTTGTACACTATTGTTAGTAGATAGGGTTTTGTATGTAAAACCAAAGGTGGTTGCAATGTTCATTACCAGCCATGAAACACCCTCTTGATGCAGAGTAACTCAAAGAAATGCTTTCCACTGCTTTTCTTTAATTTTAGGCTCGGAAGTAAATAAGACAAAATATTTTGCACAGGTTTACACTGCTTTTGTCATGCAAACCCATCACAACATTTTTATAAGTGCCTCCAATGGAGCTGTAAAATGGAGGAGCGTGTGTACATGTTCTTATTGTCAGTATTTTTAACATGATATGACCACTGTATTACTTGTTTTAAACACTACTGATTTAATTTTGAAATACAACTTTAATAGCTGCAAAGAAATTAAAGAAATAATTGAATTGCACCCATGAGTGTGTTCTTTTTTTAACAATACATCTAGGATGGGAATTCTTTTCAACAAAATGCAAGTGTGATGAGGTGTGGGTAGTGGTATCCAGGAACTCTACAGAAAAGGACATTTAATTATATCTTTCCATATTCATTGTGAACTTGCCCTGGGTGAAACAAGAAATCTCCATACGATGATCTGCATTACCCACTCTTTCATCAGAATGGAGGCCAGAAACAAGATATCAGATGTCTCTGCTAAAAAATATGTTTTGGGCGTTGATCAATTCGTACTGTGAATGACAAATATATCTTAAATGTCTATCTAACTTGATTCGGAGTGCTCAATTCCACAAACATATTCAAAATACCCCATTTTTTTCAAATGTATATATAGAAAATTGTTTACTCTCTCCAGCTATAGGGAAATAAAAAATTACGATACCGCGAGCAAATGAATGAAGCCAAATAATTATGTGGATGACATGTCTGTGACAATCTTCAGCACCAATGGTTTAAAAGTTTCCAATGTAATAGAATTATATGAAGAAATCAAACTTCACAACATGTGCATGGATCATTGACTGAGACTTGAAATGTTCTTCTCATTCAGTTCCACTCAGCTTTGTCCTTTCCCAGGACATTCGCTATTTGCCTAAGAAGGCAACCTCTCTGCTGTTTGTCCAAGAGCTAGGGTGTGTCTTCCTAATTTATGGAAAAGCCCCTCTTGTCAAAAGATGGTTTACTAGTGCCTTGAAATACATGACAGGCCAAGAGAGGCTTTTGGTATGTTGCGTTTGGCCAAAAAGGCTCTATGAGATTTCCTCTTGTGTAGAGGAAATCAAAAAGAACAGATATGTCCGTACATTCATGAAACAAATTGACTTCACATGAATTAGTTAGTGATACTTAGGCCGTATTTATACTTTTTGACGCTAAACTGCGCTAACGCAGTTTAGCGTCAAAAAGTTTAGCGCCGGCTAACGCCATTCTGAAGCGCCATGCGGGCGCCGTATTTATTGAATGGCGTTAGCCGGCGCTAGCAGACCGGCGCTGCCTGGTGTGCGTGGAAAAAAACCACGTACACCAGGCAGCGCCGGCGTTGGGGAAAATGGCGTTAGGGCGTCTTAAAATGGTGCAAGTCAGGTTGACGCAAAAAAATCGCCTCCACCCGATTTGCGCCATTTTTAACGATGCCCAGACGCCATTTACATGACTCCTGTCTTAGTAAAGACAGGAGTCATGCCCCCTTGCCCAATGGCCATGCCCAGGGGACTTATGTCCCCTGGGCATGGTCATTGGGCATTGAGGCATGTAGTGGGGCACAAATCAGGCCCCCCTATGCCAAAACAAAATATAAAAAATATAAAAAATTATACTTACCTGAACTTACCTGAATGTCCCTGGGATGGGTCCCTCCATCCTTGGGTGTCCTCCTGGGGTGGGCAAGGGTGGCAGGGGGGGTCCCTGGGGGCATGGGAGGGCAGCTGTGGGATCATTTTGAGCCCACAGGTCCCTTAACGCCTGCCCTGACCCAGGCGTTAAAAAGAGGCGCAAATGCGGGGTTTTTTGCCCCGCCCACTCCCGGGTGTGATTTTTGCCCGGGAGTATAAATACGACGCATTTGTGTCGCAGTCATTTTTTGGGACGGGAACGCCTACCTTGCATCTCATTAACGCAAGGAAGGCGTTCACGAAAAAAATGACGCTCTTTCCTCATACTTTGGCGCTAGACGCGTCTAACGCCAAAGTATAAATATGGCGTTAGTTTTGCGCCGAATTTGTGTCGAAAAAAACGACGCTAATTTGGCGCAAACGGAGTAAAAATATGCCACTTATTTCTCAAGGGTACCTACAAATATCATGCTATATATACGTCACTTTTATTAGACAGTATTACACCTGGCTTTTTATCATATGCCTGAACAACGAACGACATGTGAATCTCCACTTTGCACGAAGTGGAATTTTCCATGATTTCCATTTGGAAAACATATAAGAATAGCTGTCAAGACCCCCATTGTCATTCTCCTTGAAAGGAGTTGCTCCTGTACTATAGAAAACAGCTCCCTTATCATACTCACATAGACACTATAGTTTGTCTTGACTTGTCATGGAGATCCTGTACCATGCTGTGGAAAGTACAATATGAAGCCACAGGTGCGTGGAGCTGAAAGCGCCTCAGTACGCAGGACGCTTGTCCTCTTTTGGGTCCAAGTCAAATGGTATAATTACAAAATCCATGAAATTCCCTTTGATTGACTACACAAAAATTTGGAGAAAAAAATATGAGAATTGAAATAAATGTTCACGAAACGCGAAGTGCATCTTCATATCAAAATAAGGCTATGGTGTTCTTCACACAGAAAAGCAAAAAAAAACACAAATGGTGCAAACAAAAGCTGCTTGTGTTCTGCCCATTTTCGTTAACATGGAGTCTCCAGCAGTAAGAATGTTTTATCTGAGCAACTCCAAGTATGCCATCTGGCGTAATGGTGTGTAAGTTTGGTGAATTTCACACAAAAAGTCTAATATGAAATGCAGGAAGTTACGCAAATTATGCCGGCATAATTTAAATTTCTTCTGCTCCTAATTTGAATACATAGACGAGCGATATAATTTGGCTTGCTGTGGACTTCCTGCAATCTGCTGTGTAGACTTTTGTCTGAGCACGAGCTGCCTGACATGGAATAGTCCTATTGTAGAAGTTGTCTTCTGCTGATTTCCGGATTGTCAGATAACCTTGACATTATTTTGTAGCTATTTAACAAATTGTGGTAAATTCCTATGCATTTTTTTCCGAGGCGGGTTGTATTCAATGTAACCATTCATGAGGGTACCAAAAGAAAATCAACTGAAATATAGTTTTGCTTCATATTTGTGCTTTCAGTGCTTCACTGCAACTCCCTGAATTATAAAGCAAGAACATTTCAGAAGACAGAAAAGATGTTAAAGCATGCTTCTGACTAATGTGCAACCAAGTAGGATAAGAAAATAGTTTTTGTCCCTTTCTTATGTGCTGACATGTATAGTCCCGGGCACACGATTCAGAAATGCCTTGGCAAGGTTCACAGTGCAAAGACATGAACTATAATTCGGCCAAAAAGCAGAGTTGAAAAGGTCCATTTCTCCCTTTCTCGAAAATGCCCAGTTATTAGCCAACAGGTGGGTTGTTAATGTCATCCACAGACCTGATCTTTTACTGTGGACTAATTAAACTCAAACAACATCCACAGTGAGGCAACCTTGAACTCAAGCTGCGACAAAATGAAAGAAAACTTATCATTCACGTTGATACTGCCCAACAAGGCCTCAATAAGGATTCAGATGGCATTATTGGCTTCATTGATGAAGTTTATTAGTATCAGCCAGTGATGATAGCCATATCTTAATGTTTCTGCTTGCATACTTCCTAAGTAGCCTAAATGTTTCTAATTTAAACACCATTCAAATATAGGATGCTACATGTGTTCTTTCATACACAACCATAAATTATGGCTCAATACCATCCACTAGTGTAATATATATAAAGGAGTTCCTTTGGGCAATACTTTACATTTTATTAACACCAATCTAATTTACTACAGGATGCAAAAATATTAGTTAAACATTATGATCTACTTGGCCATGTCATAACAGTTACTGCCTCTCCCAATCTAACTATTAATAATCCTTATTCTTTATGGACCGATGAGACTATGGGGGTCATTACAACCCTGGCGGACGGTGTTAAAGCGGCGGTAAGACCGCAAACAGGCCGGCGGAAAAAAAAGGGAATTATGTCCGTGGCGGAAACCGCCAACAAAGACAGCCACTTTAACACTCCGACCGCCACGGCAGTACAGACAAGCAGCGCGGTGGTCACCGCCAACAGACAGGCGGGAGACAAAGTACCGCCCACAGTATCACAACCTACCAATCCGCCACCTTTTCTGGGGCGGATTCACCATGGATAAAAACACGGCGGAAACAGACATTTCAAAGGGAAAACGCTCACCTCAAACACTCCACGAGGAAGGAGGGCACCATGGAGCCGGAACTCCAAATACTCCTGCGATACTCTTCCTGCTCCTGTACGATCATCATCAACGCTGGCGCTGAAGACAACGGTGAGTACTGCACCTACGACATAGGGGAGGGGGAAGGAAAAAGTCAGGGATACGCACACGCAACACCCCACCCCCACCCCGACCCTCACCCACTACAACACACACACCAATGCATATCCAAACATCACAGTAACAACCACCAAACCCCCCGGAAGAATGCAAAGACAAAAGGAAATGAGTACAACCATTGTAATGTATAAAAATACAGTAATCTAATATATACAGATATATATACACATTGAACAAAATATACATCATGATTAGTAGTGCAGGTATGCACCATTCAATGTCCGTGGACCACTGGCCCCAAAATGCATGGGCGAGGCCCACATCAGATACCTGAGCAAAACGGAGAGAAAACTGCTGGGGCATCAGATCGAAATACAACAGGCACCTCAGGGGGAAGGGAAAGGGGGGCACCTCAGCCGGATGACAGCACCACGCCAGATCCACGAGGGGGCTCCATGCCCATTGATGTATCCTGGGGAGTGCAAAGCCACAGTCTCTCAAGTCTCTACAGTGGGTGGTTTGCCCACTGCTTTATCCTGGGGAGTGAAAAGCCACAGTCTCACAAGTCTCTATAGTGGGTGGTTTGCCCACTGCTTTATCCTGGGGAGTGCAAATCAACAGTCTCTCAAGTCTATACAGTGGGTGGTTTGCCCACTCTACCATCCTGGGGAGTGCAAAGCCACAGTCTCACAAGTCTGTTTAGTGGGTGGTTTGCCCACTGAGTTATCCTGGGGAGTGCACAGCCACAGTCTCACAAGTCTCTATAGTGGGTGGTTTGACCACTGCTTTATCCTGGGGAGTGCAAAGCCACAGTCTCTCAAGTGGATGACATTCTCTACTGGTTCTGGAGGGGGACATGTGCCCAGAGTGCTTCATCCTGTTAAGGACTGAGGTAGTGGATGTTGTTCTCCACTGGTTCTGGAGGGGGACAGGTGCCCAGAGTGCTTCATCCTGTTAAGGACTGAGGTAGTGGATGCTGTTCTCCACTGGTTCTGGAGGGGGACAGGTGCCCAGAGTGCTTCATCCTGTTAAGGACTGAGGTAGTGGATGCTGTTCTCCACTGGTTCTGGAGGAGGACTGGTGCCCAGAGTGCATCACTCTCCCCGTGACGGTCCCAGTTCTGTCACTGCCCTTCCGCACATGGGCTACCGGTGCTTGAGTTGGCAGTGCTTGCCCTGTTCAGCGGTGCTTGCCATGGCGGTCTTTGCCCTGTTCAGCGGTGCTTGACTTTGCAGTTTCTGACCTGTTCAGCGGTGCTTGCCATGGCAGTCTTTGCCCTGTTCAGCGGTGCTTGACTTTGCAGTTTCTGACCTGTTCAGCTGTGCTTGCCATGGCGGTCTTTTCCCTGTTCAGCGGTGCTTCCCTGTTCAGCGGTGCTTGCCTTTGCAGTTTCTGACCTGTTCAGCGGTGCATGCCATGGCGGTCTTTGCCCTGTTCAGCGGTGCTTGCCCTGTTCAGCGGTGCTTGCCTTTGCAGTTTCTGACCTGTTCAGCGGTGCTTGCCATGGCGGTCTTTGCCCTGTTTAGCGGTGCTTGCCCTGTTCAGCGGTACTTGACTTTGCTGTCTCTGACCTGTTTAACGGTGTTTGCCATGGCGGTCCCTCATTGCCCAGCGGGGCTGTGGCTGCCGGGGCCCTCCTGGGCACTGACTCTGGCGGTGGTCTCCTGACCAGTGACGATGGGACTGCCCTCCTGCGCACTGACTCTGGCGATGGTCTCCTGACCAGTGATGCTGGGACTGCCCTCCTGGGCACTGACTCTGGCGATGGCGTCCTGGCCAGTGACGATCGGGCTGGCGGAGGCCTCCTGGGCAGCGGGGATGATGGCGGCCTTCTCTGCCGTGCTGCTCTTCCCAGACTTTGGCGCTTTCTTCTGCCCCTTCCCCACCTTGGGAGGAGTCACAGCTGAGTTGACACTCCCCCCGGGACCCTTGTGAGCGGCTTTGCCGGCTGGAGTCTTCCTCTTATCCCGTCGGGCACTGTCCAACTTCTGGTGCTTCACAGGGGGGGACTGGCTGTGCTTTGGCTCCGTGTCACACTGGGTGCCCTGGTGCCCGGTGCACTCCACATACCTCTAACAGGCACCACTGGTACCGGAGATTTTTTGGCTGAAGTGCTAGTACGGGACCTATGAATTGGAGGGGGGGTGGTGGGAAAGAGGTCAACGTTGCTCAGGAAAAGTTTCTGACGAACACTGGGACGGGTAGCTGGAAGGGGTCTGGGAGTGGAGGAAGAGGAGGTGGTTGTAGGAGGTGTAACTTTTGATGATTTGGGTGCAGGTGCATGTTCTGGAGGCTGTCGTGAGGTCGATGGATGTTGGGTGTGTGTGTGCCCGCGTTTGTGTACTTTGGGAGGGGGCGTCACAGACACACTGGGAGAGGACACAGGGGACGTGTAAATGGTAGTGGGGGTGGTGAGTGCAGGTGAGCGGGTTGTGGTGGTGGGTGTGCTGGTGCGAGTCCTAGTGGCTGTAGTGGTAGTGCATGCAGGTGAGAGTGTAGACGATACTGGGAGGGAGGAGGGAAACGACGAGGAGGGGGACACAGTGGAGGCAGTGGATGTTGCTGTGTCTGTATGTGGGTGATGCTTGTGTGAGTGCCTCTGGGATGTGTGGTGCCTATGTTTGCCTGAGCTTCCCTTGTGTGTTGACGTGTGTGCAGGCTGGTCTGATGGTGTGCTTGGGATAGGCAGAGGTACAGGGGATTGGGTCTGGGTGGAGGAAGTTGGAGGGGGGAGGCTAGAGACAGGGACAATGGCTGCCATCAGTGCTGAGGGCAGAGATTGCAGGGTTCGATGATGGGCAGCCTGACCAGAATGAATGCCCTCCAGGAATGCATTAGTGTGTTGCAACTCCCTTCCTACACCCTGGATGGCATTCACAATGGTAGACTGCCCAACAGTGAGTGACCTGAGGAGGTCAATGGCCTCCTCACTGAGGGCAGCAGAGGTGACAGGGGCAGGGGCTGAGGTGCCTGGGCCGAAGGTGATGCCCACCCTCCTGGGTGAGTGGGCACGGGGCGAAGGCTGAGGGGCTGCTGGGAGGGCGGTGCTGGTGGGGGGGGGTGGCAGCTGTACCTGTAGAACTGGGAGGCACAGATGTTGCCGCCATTACAAGGGAGCTCCCATCGGAGGACGAGTCGTGTCGCTGGTTGCTGATCCGGTGACCGCCGTGAAGCTCCCCTCGCCTCCATCCCACTGGTGTATTCTGAGTCCGTGGTGTGGCCCTCCATGGCCATGTGTGATGCAGCCCCCTCGTGCTCCGGTGCCACTGTACCTCTGCCTGATGATGCTGATGCACAAAAGAACAGGGAGAGCACAAAAAGGGGGGGGACAACAGAAGAAAGACAGGTTGAGTGCATGGCTTACCGCTACCATTGGCGGACAATACAGACACAGCAGCCCCCTGCACTACGCCGTGCTGTTGGGCTCTACAGATGCAGTTCCTGGGATATGGCCTACATGGCTATGGTGGACATCTGCACACATAGATGACACAGGGGCATGTATACCTGTACTTGGCACTCTACAGAGGTGGGTTGGAGTGGCACATGGCCTGCATTACGGAGGGGCCTAGCCTACGGAACTCGCCCTGGCCTAGGGAAACCCACAGCCCTCCTCCCCCAACCAGACCCCTCCACTGAGCGCAAAGTCAGCTGAATGAGAGTGTACTCACCCCCTTGTGTCTGCTGTGATGCCCTCAAGTGCCCATCCAACTCAGGGTACATTAGGGGGGTCATGGTGCGACGGGCACCCCTCCCAAGTTTGGGAGGCCATCCCGAGCTGAGCCTCCGCCGTCTTCTTGCTCCAGCGGTGAATGTCCTCCCATCTTTAACCGCAGTGGGTGCTCCGTCTCTGGTGGACCCCTAGGGTCCGGACGTCCTTGGCGATGGCACGCCAAATATCCTTCTTCTGGTGGGTGCTGACCTACATGACATGTACTGGGGAAGAAGAGAAGTTATTACCAACTGCACCGTCAAAGTGAGTGGCCCACATCCCTGCCCTTGCCATGTGGCACATGCATTCACAGTCCTTCATGCTCGCAGAACTCTGCCCCCTTCCTTCTTACAACCAGCCCTCTCCACCCAGGCATAGCCCATACAACTTGCATCCTATGTACTCACCTGTTGGTCTGGAGGACCATAGAGTAGCGTGTACTGGGGGAGGACCCCGTCCACGAGCTTCTCCAACTCCTGTGCAGTGAAGGCAGGGGCCCTTTCCCCAGACGCACGTGCCATTGTCTCTTCCAGACCGAGGTCACAACAGCACTTGCAGTATAGGTCCTCTCCTGTTGAAGATCAGGTATAGAGTGATTCAACAGATAGAAAATGGCGGTCACATCCGCGGCGGTGACGTCCACGGCGGTGCGTATCATCACCGCCGGCGCACTTCGTCATTGGCTCCTGGGACCTATAGGGTCCAATGTTAACCAATGCAGCATTGCGCAGCGGTCTTCGACCTCCTACCGCGACGGTGTACAACGTCAGCGCAGTTACCTCACATCCAATTGTCCCAGTTTAGAGGTCAGGCAGCCGCCATTTCAGGGGCCCACATGGCTTCATTTTCAACTGCGTCACACATACCTAGGCCTGGACTCAACACTCTGACAGACAACTTTTTGGATTATGTTTCGTGTTCTGTGTAGCTGTTGGTACATACCTCTGAGTTGCTTGACTCTGTGGTCGCTTTGGTCCTTCATAGGCACCGTCAGCTGGGACATGTGAGGAGATGGCGGAATCCTCCGGTGTACCGACCGCTGGTGGACCTGTTGACAATGGAGGAGCGACATTTAATCTTCACCTACAGGTTTGACCGTGCCACAATCCAGGAACTGTGTACCCAGTTGGAGCCAGACCTGATGTCAGCAATCCGCCATACCAGGGAATTCCATCAAGTGCAGGTGCTATCAGTGCTCCATTTCCTTGCAAGTAGGTCATTTCAAACAACAGTGGCCATGGCATCAGGGATGTCCCAGCCTATGTTTTCCAATGTGTTGTCCAGAGTGTTGTCTGCCCTGCTGAAACACATGAGGAGCTACATCGTTTTCCCTCAGGTGGAGGATTTGGCTAAAGTTAAATGTGACTTCTATGCCCTTGGACATATCCCTAACATCATAGGTGCCATTGATGGGACCCATGTAGCTCTGGTCCCATCCCACAGGAGTGAACAGGTGTACAGGAACCGGAAGAGTTATCATTCGATGAATGTACAGATGGTATGTTTGGCAGACCAGTACATCTCCCAGGTAAATGCTATGTTCCCTGGCTCTGTGCATGACGCCTACATCCTGCGGAATAGCAGCATCCCTTATGTGATGGGTCAACTCCAGAGGCACCGGGTGTGGCTATTAGGGGACTCTGGTTACCCCAACCTGTCATGGCTATTGACCCCAGTGAGGAATCCCAGGACAAGGGCAGAGGAACGCTACAATGAGGCCCATGGGCGGACTAGGAGGGTGATCGAACGCACCTTCGGCCTCCTGAAGGCCAGGTTCAGGTGCCTCCATAAGACAGGTGGTTCCCTATTCTACTCACCAAGGAAGGTGTGCCAGATCATCATCGCCTGCTGTATGCTTCACAATCTTGCTTTGCAACGCCAGGTGCCTTTTCTGCAGGAGGATGGTCCAGATGACGGTGTTGTGGCAGCTGTGGAGCCTGTGGACAGTGATGAGGAGGAAGCAGAGGAAGAAGACATTGACAACAGGGACTCAGTCATACAGCAATATTTCCAGTGACAAACAGGTGAGAACACTTTCTTGACTACTACAAGTACTTTCACACTTCTACCTCTATCCTGCCTGTCAATTTCAACCAGTATTTGGTAACTGAGTTGTACATTTCCATTACGGTTTCACAGGTGTGGTTACCAATGTGTGTCATCTGCTTGCATCCTTCATGGACTTGTGATGTGTGACATAGGTATGTTGACATTACTATTGAGAACGGATTTTGTCACTGTCATAGCTAATACACATTTTCTAAATCACAGACTGACTCCAGATGGTTTTGTGGTTCAAGGGTGTTTATTGAAGTGCTAATTATTGGGGGGGGTAGTAAAATGGTGAGGGGGTGATGGTGGAGGAATGTCCATGGCAGGGTCCAGTCTATTAGTCTCACAGGTGCACTGCCCATATGGGCATAGGAAGTGGAGCTGGGGCAGTTCCAATATGGACGGGGTTACAAAGTGGGACAGTGGGATGGCAATCAGGGTGGTCTCATTTCTTGGCGGGGGTCTTGCCATCATGCTCTGTCCTGTTCCTGGATCTCAGGGACCGCTTGTGGGGTGGTTCTCTGTCTGCAGGGGGTGGGGTGCTGGTGTGGTGGTCCTGTGGCGGGGCGTCCTGTCCACTAGCGCCGGTGGAGGTGGTGGGCAGTTCATCGTCCATGCTAGTGTCAGGGGCCCCTTGGAGTGCCACGGTGTCCCTCATGGTGTTCTGTATGTCCATCAGCACTCCTACGATGGTGCCCAGGGCAGAGCTGATGGTTCTGAGTTCCTCCCTGAAGCCCAAATACTGTTCCTCCTGCAGGCGCTGGGTCTCCTGAAACTTGGCCAGGACCGTAGCCATTGTCTCCTGGGAGTGGTGGTATGCTCCCATGATGGAGGAGAGGGCCTCGTGGAGAGTGGGTTCCCTTGGCCTGTCCACCCCCTGTCACACGGCAGCCCTCCCAGTTCCCCTGTGTTACTGGGCCTCTGTCCCCTGGACCGTGTGCCCACTACCACTGTCCCCAGGTCCCTGTTGTTGTTGGGGTGGTGGGTTATCCTGGGTTCCCTGTAGTAGTGGACAAACAGCTGATTGACGTGTCCTGGGTACGGAGATATGGGCCCGCTGGGTTGGTGCTGTGCTGGTGTTTCCAGAGGGTGGAAGTTCTGTGTTGGGCTGTGCCTGTGCGAGGGGAACCGACTGTCACGAGGACCACGATGGTCCGGGCTGGTCATCTGGATCCAGTTGGCCAGAGCTGCTGTCATCACTGTGGGCCTCTTCTGTGGGTGGGGTAGAGATGTCTGGACCCTCCTGTCTGGTGACGTTAGGTAGTGGTCCTGCAGGGGTGTAAAACTATGATTATTGCATGTGTGTGTGTCATGGTGTGCAATGGGTGGGTGAGCGTGTACCCCAGTGCTAGCATTCCTGTGTGGGGGCTTGTGTGATGATGGTTGGGGGGGTGTTATGGGTACGTGCAGTGGGCATGCTTTAGTGAGGGGTGTCCATGCTTTGTTGTGTCATGCAGGGCTTGGTGTTGGGATGGGTGGTTTGTGTTATTAGTACATTAATGAGGAGTTGGAGTGATAGGGGAGGGGGTGACGGTGGGGGTGTCTGATAGCATGCAGTTAGGGGGGGGGACATGATAGTTAAGATTTGACTTACCAGGGTCCATTCCTCCACCTACTCCTCCGAGGCCCTCAGGATGCATAAAGGTCAAGACCTGCTCCTCCCATGTTGTTAGTTGTGGGGGAGGAGGTGGGGGTCCGCCGCCAGTCCGCTGTACCGCGATGTTGTGCCTGGAGACCACGGAACGCACCTTCCCCCGTAGGTCGTTCCACCTCTTCCTGATGTCGTCCCGATTTCTTGGGTGCTGTCCCACTGCGTTGACCCTGTCGACTATTCTTCGCCATAGCTCCATCTTCCTAATTATGGAGGTGTGCTGCACCTGTGATGCAAATAGCTGTGGCTCTACCCGTATGATTTCCTCCACCTTGACCCTGAGCCCCTCCTCGGAGAACCTGGGGTGTCTTTGCCGTGCCATGGGGTGGGGTAGGTGATGACTGGGGTGGTGTATGTGGTGATGAGTGTGGTGATGTGTAGTGGTGTGTGGTGTTTTGTGCGTGGATGTTGTGTGGGTGATGGTGTTGTGTGCCTCTGTGTGGTGGGGTTGTCTATTCTGTGCTCTCTCTCTGGCCTTCGTCAATCAGTTTTGGTCGTAGGGGTTTGTGGGTGATGTGGGTGTGTGTTTTATATTGTGTTGGGTGTGTGGGAGTGGTGTTTGTATGTGTATCAGGTGTGTGTAATTCGAATTGCCCAATGTGGCGGTTATTTGGAGATGTGTGTGTATTTTGAGCGCGGTGGTGTGTACCGCCAATGGAATACCGCGGTTGAATGACCGCCGCGTGGATTCGTGGGTCGTGATAGCATGGGCGTGTTTCTGTTGGCGTGACGGTGGAGGTTTTGTTTTCGCCAGTTTATCACTGACCTTTGGTGTGGCGGACTTGTGTGGGTGTCTGAATTTTGGCAGATTCCGAGATGTGGGTCATAATAGCTGTGGCGGATTTCCACGGCCGCAGCGGTGTATTGGCGGTCTTCTGCAAACCGGTAAGCGGCTTTTACCGCCAATGTTGTAATGACCCCCTTTATCCTAATTATTTGACATAACTCTAGATTTTATTTGGATTCTTCATCTCTTCCGCTATTGAATAAAAAGCGTTTTACTCTGATATTCACTTTATATATGATTGCTCACAACATGGTCGATATACAATACACCTTCATATTAGCCATATTGGGGTAAAGCGAATAGGAATATGGACTCTACCACCTTATTATAAACTAGAAGAAGGATTCGTGCACTTTACATACAATAAGAGGCCATAACTGCCTTTAGGATCAATTCACAAACAAATGTGATCGATTAAAAACGACCGATGAAATTTTACAAATGAATTTTTATTATACATGATCATTTAATTCTGGGCGATATAATACACACCAGCAGAAGAATTATTTGCAGTCCTCACACAATAAGAGGTCATACAACAAAAATAGGAGAAGAACTTCTAAAACCATTTCATTCAATATGGCGCCCAACTAGGATGCCATACAAGCGTTCACAGGATTAATCCCGAGACATTGTTTACGTACAATATTGGTGAGTGTTCTATTTTGGGAAATTCAATAACCTATTTATAATAGTACTCATGATATTTATATGGCCTAGTAGACTATCTTTTTCTAGCATACCATTATATACTCGCTCTCAAAATACGAACAGTCAGTAATTAAACATTGCATATGCTTTACCTGCTTGATGTCTTGTACATTTCACCCTTAAACATTTAGTTAATTATGCACCAGCCTCAGCGTCCTCGTATCGATTTATAAAAAGTTGCCTCGGGAATATATAAAAAAAGTGTGATTTTCATCTAGATATTTGAATTAACTTGACGTAATAAGCTTCCTCTTGAGGTGCTTGATATAGGATCTGATAGATTAGAACATAACATTAATTTTGTTTACCTCATGAACATAAAAAAGTAAGATTTTCACTTGGATGTTTGAATTGACTTGATATTATCAGCTTCTCTCTGAGTCTTTGATATAGGAACTGATAGATTGTAATATTTTCTATGTCTTTTCATTTGTTTTGATATGGGAAAATCACACAACTTCTGAAATATTAGATGACTTGACTATAAAATCGTTTTACTATAAGACTGTATTACATTTATTATCTATATGTCCAAATAACTGATAATGAGGAGAATATGTACTTATGATATATTATTTTCATTTAAATCAATCATAATGATTTAAAAATTGACTCCTTATTATGACCAATACTAAGTATGATATCTCTTCACTATAATGATCACTATATATTTGTGACTAATCCCTATCAATACATAAATACTAATGGGATAGAAACCTTTACTTCTCTATGCTTACACCAGCCATGTTTCTAAAAACGTCACAATTTTATGAGCATAAACATTGATAATCCTTTTTTTCTTGGACAGTCATCTACAGTTGTTTTCACTATAATGGGTTAGGAGTATGGGACTATCGCTTGGATAATGATCTTTAGCTAAAGTTTATCTTTCTTTTTTTCTTTCATCACTACACTAAATCAATGGGCTATTCTATGTTAGCCTCTGTACTTCACAGTCATCTTTATCATCTTGACTGTTTCACTATTTGATTCTACCACTATTTATTATTTGAAGCCTTGAAAAAGCCCCAGGTGAATTTACCACAAGAGGGAGAAGCACGTGTCAGCTGTTTTCCTTCATATCCTTAAGATATCTACATTGAAAATGATGTTTACGGATGTTCCTGATCTTTAAGTCAAATTGTCATTCATAAATACACCTAAACTGAACATGTGGATTCAGTGCATAATCTTTGACTATAAACTGAGGCACTCCTACAAAATTGACATTTTATAAAAGTGGGTTCTCTACATTTTTGGAGTTCTATAATTTGGCCAAATTAATCATTTGCAGACAAAGAAGGTGAATTAGTAGGATGGTCATAATGGGTTCTAAAAACCTGTAGAACTTCAGAAGGCACATATATAGGACCACCTTTTTCATTCATTACTTATACAGGAGCATATTTTCTTTAATGGCTTTTAAACCCCTTTCCAATTTCCTTCATTTTTGATACTTAATGTAGTTATTTTTACAAGCTTTTGCTAAACACAAATTGATCATGCACATTCTCATAAAAGTTTGCTTTGTTGTTCAGGCTGCTCTTTTCAACATGATACAAGTTAAAATATATTCACTAGTTTTACTCAGGACATCCCTTCTGTGTCTGCAGTGTCGGAGCTGCCAACCAGATTACTGACAATGAATAACTTGGTACTGGAGTATTATTGAAAACTAAGGGCATCGCCTAATTTAACAAGGGTTATATTTTACACTGTTATATCACTGTAGAGTGAGAGTGACACAAAAGTATGTCAATCTAGCTGCCCTACTATATGCTGTTGCCTTTGGACCTGCGTGAAGCAGGTCGTGCTGCAGGTATGAACACACACATCACCCCAAAATGTAAGTGACAGCAGAGGTAGTAGTGTCAGTGCCTGAACTCTAAACAGTATTTTCAGTGGACACTTCTTAGAATACAAGCGATGACAACAAATGCTAGCAAAGCGCAGTCCAACCTGAGGTCTCCCAAAACAATCTATCAGGAAGTTTGATGTGCTAGGTAGAGCGGTGGTTTACCTGCTACTGTCTAGCTATACATGCTCTATCTGTCTTGAGCTTTGACTGTCGCTGCTCCAATGAATGTCTATGAGAATCACTTTGGTTGCCTATAAAGTACATGGTCTGTGTATGAGAGAGAATTGTTTTGTTTTATTGCTATGAAGTGCACTGTAAGCACTGTTTTCTTGACATCTGCCTTATGTTGGTGTTTCTGTGTGCGTCTGTGCCCGTTCTGCTTCTGGCTTTGCTGTAACTGTTTTGATGCAGGGAAAGCACAGTGATGCTTATGATAGAACTTCAGTGGGTTCAGATGTCAGAACATCTGACCCGATGGGTTATCCACCAAAGGGCTGTCAGGTTCCCCTGCTCTATCTATGAAAATCATGCATGGCACTCTTGGGCTGCAAATTCCCCCAGCAGGCAGGGAGAAAACTCCCAGAACGTCAGGAACATTGCTTTTTTGTTCTCAAATGAACTCCTACTTGGAAGTTTTTTTCTTTAATAAAAGAAATTGCGAAGTGCCTGATGTGCCTTCAAGTATCTAACATAATGTTGGCTTGAATGTTTGACTTAGACCCAGTCTAGCATGACCAGCTAGCTGGGGTTGGCGCTTCCTGCTTTTAGGCGCAATTTTATTTTACAGTTTATTTTTTTGCGCTTGGCATGGGCAGTGCAGGGGCGCTCATGCAGTGCCCCATTGCACAGGTCACTGCCCGATTTACAGGCAGTGACCAGCACGACGGGTGCTGCTGCAACCGCCGCACACCAACATTGGCGGCAGCTCCATTTGGAGCCGCTTTATATGTTATGGCCCTTTTCTGTGCTGGGCCGGTGGGGAAAACATTATACTGCCAGTGGGGGGGGGGTAGTCGCTCTGGCAGTCTTCTGCTGACCGCCAGCCTTGATCTTGGCGGTTTTTACCACCAAGATCATAATGAGGGCCATAGTGTGCAGTTTTTAATGCCTTGTAGTGTGTTATACAAGATGCAAGTTGTTGTACTGTTTGTATTTTATTGTGGTGCCATGTTTTGTTTTTAGTTCTCATAGTGAATTCACAAAGGCTGAGGGGGCAGCAGGGTCAAAGCCCAGAAGAGAACCTCGAACTTAGAGATAGCCCTCTGTGACCGCCCCGTCTACCCACAAGCCTTACAAGACGAAAACAGGTTTCTATATCCACTGGCAGCAAGCAGGTTGTCAACTAACTCTGCATACCCATAGAGAAAGGACTTGTGGGAACCCTTAACCATTGGACATAGTCAGGCTATGGCACAGCCATAGGTGCTGTCTCTGTGAAATGACACCCATTTCTAGGAGAGTCCAAAACCTATCCCTTTTTCTGAAAGGACCGCTATGCTCTCATTCATGCAATGAAGGAATTGAACGGAGAACCCACTTCAGACATATCTCCAGATGAGCCAAAAGAATTAACACAAACAATAAGGATTTTTTATATCTGTGTATCTTCTGGCTTAGCTCTTCCCCATTCATCACTCCGAATATTACCAGAGAGAGACTTACCTTAACATCTGGACTAATCACATCCATAAGTACCTCACCCGCATCTTGCCAGAACTGATATAGCACAGGACACTGCCAAAACATATGAAGATCATCTGCCCTCTCTCCGTTGCAATGGGGACAGTTCTTCTTAAGATTAGCCAAAGCTCTTAGCTTCTTAGGCATCCAATTGGCTCCAATATGTTTAGTAAACAAATGATTTTTCCTTAAGGAACCAGATTTGACTGTGACCCAAAGCATAGACATTGATACTTGCCAGAGGGTTACGACATCCAGCAATGGCACATCCTTTTCCCATTTTTCTTTCCCGTCAGGAGGGGAGACTCTTCCCCAGCCTCTATTAGCATCCAGTACCATAAGGCAAACTCTTTTTGAAAAGTACGTCTCTGAAGCAACTTCTTCTCCCAAATATTCTCCCCCTGTCCTTCCTTAGATAGAGTACTCACCCAACTCTCCAGTTGATAATATTTAAATTTAGAGAAGACACCCCCAGTTGCTCAGTAAGTGTGGACCAAGGCAACAAAGCATGATACTCTAAGATTATACTCCATTTCACCAACCCCTTCTCTTTTAGGGGGAAGATAATTTATCTTGAAGACATTCCAGGGTGCCTGGTGAGTCCCAGACAGGAGCCCAGTTACTATGGTATGATATCCCTAGATCTCTCCAAACCTGAAACCATGTCTTTCAAGCTGCCACCAAGATCTTTAGTCTGATCTTCTTAAAATATTCTGGATGGCCAAATTTAAATAGAAAATAATCCCCTGCCTCCGGGCGGTAACTAGTCATAGCACTAAATAGGGGAGTAATGCTGGAACTGTCATTCAGTAGCCTTCTTATGTCCTTTTAGCTGAAATGTCTGATAAAGTTTATAAAAATTAGGACTCATAATCCCTCCTTGTTTTTTCCTCTATCACAGCTTTTCCAAGCAATACAAACCCCTCTTGAAGCCCACACAAAAGAAATCAAATCCCCCTGTAACTTTTATACCCAAGCCGCCTTAAACTATAAAGGAATTGTGTTAAACAAAAAAGTAAACTTTCGCAAAATAGCCATCCTCAAAATATTTAATCTTCCAATAAAGGAGAGTGGAAGACTAGTCCACAGTTTTAATAGTTTCTTGGTGGCTGAAAATGCCTTGTTAAAATTGACATGGGCAGCCTCATCCAAGTTAGCTGTAATCTGCACCCCCAGATATCTTAAATCCTGTTTAATCAAAGGGCTGTAGTAGATGGTATACCAACACATAACCTCAGTCTTCTGTTGATTTACTGAATGACCTGACACCCTCCCAAACTCCTCTAAGGAGTGTAGGATGTTTATTAGTGAACCAGCCAAATCCCTAGTGTATATCATTAGGTCATCTGGATGAATTGCTACTTTCTTCTCCCATGCCCTACATTGGAAGGAAACAATATTTAGATTCTTTCTAATCTTAATTGCCAAAGGCTCAATATACAAATTAAACAGAAGGTGTGTGAGAGAACAGGGCTGATTGCAGAGGCCCTCTAACTTTTTGCCCCCATTTTCCACTTTTTGCTGGTGTTTTCCTGACTCTGGTGGTGCCCTGGGTACTGCTAACCAGTCCTAGGGCCTGTGCTCTGTGTAAAATCAGTATGCAAATTAGGCTAATCATAATTGGCTAACTTAACCTACCTATAAGTCCCTAGTGTATGGGAGGGCATGGAGGTTTAGGGACCCCAGCATATGTAGTGCCCCCCGAGGTGCACTGCTGAGGTGCCCAGTGTAATTTTAAAGACAGGCCTGCCTTGCTGGCTGCTTTTAAATTAAAGTTACATGCAAATTCAACTTTGGAATTTAAAGTAGTTCTAAAGTCTTAAACTACCGTATTATTACATATAAGTCACCCCTATGGTGTGCCTTATGTGCCCCTAGGGCTGGGTGCCATGTAACTATAAGCAGGGACCCTATAAAAAGAGTTTTATAAGCCCTGGTGAGGTAAAACAGCCAAATTTATTTTCCCCTCATTGTAGTGAACGGCCTCCATACGCTAGAATGGGGAGACTTTATTTTAATTTTAAAAGTCCCCTCAAGTAACAGATACCAGAAGTTTGGTATTAAATTAATTGTTATAATAAATCCCACAACTTCCAGTTGTTGGATTTATTATTACTTGCTCAGGTAAAGAGTTTAAACTTTACCTGAAAAGTTGCCAACTTCAGCCCTGCAGTGTTTTTGCTGCTGTGCGCTGATTAGCCAGCCTCTGGCAGCCTGGCCAGGCTGCCTTGATGAGGTGTGAAGTGGCCTGGCTCCACACAAAGAGATGTGCCTGGGGGAGGAGATCCCCCCTCAGCAGATGGTGAAGCAGGAAGAGAGAGGGCTGCCAAACTGGTCTTCAATGACAGCGAGGGACATTTGGAGCAACCCGGCAACACCCTCACATCTTGCAAACCCAGACAATTAGGTGCCCCCTTGATTAGATTAGGAGAGGGCAGGAGATGGCTGTGTTTAGGATTTTTAGCCACACCAGTGGGTGGGCTCAGCCAGATGTAACCTTCAAAAATCACTTTCAGCCATGATGGATTTTTGAGGAATGTTGCTCCCTGGGATTGATTTTTGCCACACTTCCCAGGAAGTGGTCATCACAGGGGGAAGGACCCTGCCCCTGATTTGAGAACCAGGACCCCCTTGTTTTTCACCCAGGAGCAGGGATAAAACTGACAGACCTGCACCCACACCTCAGATTCCTATCAGATTCCAACAAGGAAGAACTACAGGAGAAGAAGGACTGCCCTGCTGGACCCCTGACCTGCACCTGGACACTGCACTCTGGAGGACTGCACCAGCTGCACACTTAAGCTTCACCACTAAAAGGACTTTACCTGTCTTCTACTGCTTCAAGAAGGGACTCCCTGTTTGCTACAGGTACAAAGGAGCTGCCCAGAGTCCCCTGCATCAAGTCGTGCAAGCAGAGTCCAGTTGACCAGCGTCCAGTGGCCATTTGAGGATTGTGACCAGGTGCATTCTGGGAATTGAAGTCCCAACTCCCAAGGAGTAACTCAGAGCTTCTGGAACCTTGGATCAAGTTGTGGACACTTCAAAGACACAAAAAAGACATCTGGAAGAAGATCCAGAAGTTTGGAGACGTTTGGAGCAACTCCATAAATTGAAGAGGTGCATTGTGGGAGTTGTAGTCCCAGACCCCAAGAGGCACACCAGAGCCTCTGAACCCTTGGCTGGTGCTGTGGACCACTTTCCTGAATCAAACACTTCTGAAAGTAAGTGTGACAGTGTTACCTCGTGGGAGGCCTGAACTCTGGACTTTGGCCCTCATTCCAACCCTGGCGGTCTATGACCGCCAGGGTGGAGGGCAACAGAAGCACCGCCAACAGGCTGGCGGTGCTTCCAGGGCCATTCTGACCGCGGCGGTAAAGCCGCGTTCAGAAAAGGGGAACCGGCGGTTTCCCGCCGGTTTTCCCCTGGCCCAGGGAATTCTCCATGGCGGCGCTGCTTGCAGCGCCGCCATGGGGATTCCGACCCCCTTCCCACCAGCCTGTTTCTGGCGGTTTACACCGCCAGAACCAGGATGGCGAGAACGGGTGTCGTGGGGCCCCTGGGGGCCCCTGCACTGCCCATACCACTGGCATGGGCAGTGCAGGGGCCCCCTAACAGGGCCCCATGAAGATTTTCACTGTCTGCTTTGCACCCGTCCATTCGGAGCCGGCTTCTTTGTTGCAGGGGCTTTCCCGCTGGGCCGGCGGGCGGCCTTTTGGTGGTCGCCCGCCGGCCCAGTGGGAAAGCGCCCATTTGGCGGTGACCGCATGGCGGGCGGCGGTCAGAATGACCGCCTTTGTTCCTTTCCAGTGTCACCTTTTTTAACCCGTTGAGCGCTAGTTGCTTCTATGTGCTAGAAAGCATTAATTCTTTAAAAATTCATGTCTCCTGTTCCCCTTATCCGATTTTATTTGTTTTGGTGTCATTTTAAAGATAAAAATATAATATATTTTTAGAAATTGGTTTTGGATTTTTAAACTGTTTCCTGTGTTTTATTTAATTACTGTTTTGTGATATTTGAATGCTTTACACTTTGGGGTTATTACAACTTTGAAGGAGGTGTTAATCCGTCCCAAAAGTGACGGTAAAGTGACGGATATACCACCAGCCATATTACGAGTTCCATAGGATATAATGGACTCGTAATACGGCTGGTGGTATATCCGTCACTTTACCGTCACTTTTGGGACAGATTAACACCTCCTCCAAAGTTGTAATAACCCCCAAAGTCTCCTAAGTTAAGCCTTGTCGCTCGTTGCCAAGCTACCAAGGGTTGAGCTGGGTTTAATTTACTGAGACCTAACTGGACCTAAGTGGAGGTTAGTGGCCTATTTCTAAGTGTAGGTACATACCTGCCCTTACCAATAACCCATTTTCCAACAAGGTGGGAAAGTGGGCAGCCTTGGCGGGTCCCTCGTCCGATTTTAAACTGCTGAGAAAGGTTGGCGTTAATCAGTACTTTGGCCACAGTGTTCTCATATCGGGCCCTAATTGCTCTAGAACAAACATCTCCAAACTTATGTTGGTTAATGACCATATACAGAAAGGGTCAGCTTACCCAGTCAAATGCTTTAGGTTCATCAAAGGTAAGCACCACCAGGGATCCTGAAGTGCCACGTCTATAGCGCCCAGTCTGTAATGCGCTAACTCAGAAAGTTTTCTGCCCTTTACAAAGCTCTTTTGATCATCATGAACCAATGAACCAACCACCTTTTCAAACCTTTTTGATAAAATATGGGTAGGGATCTTATAGTCTGAATTCAATAATGAAATGGGTCTGTAGGACTCATACTTTGACAGATTCTTATTAGGTTTCAAAATGAGACTAATAATAGCCTCATCCCAGGAATTTGGCGTCTCTAGGCCCATAGAAAAAATACTTTTGATTAATTCCAACATAATTGGGGCCAACTCATCTCTAAGTAAGATATAAAATTAATTGGGTAAACTATCAGGAAAGGGTGCTTCCACCTCTTTAAACTCTTTGTAGCTTCATAACGCTCCTCTGTATCTATCTTGACGTCCAGCTCATACCGTGATTGTTTTGTCTAGGCTGGGGAGGAGACTTTCACCCAAAAAATCCCTAATCTGCTCCCCTGTAACCTCTGACTCTTCTGTATATAGTTTTTGAAAAAAGGTAGTAAGCGTATATTCTATCTCGTCATCCCCTATAAAGTTATAACCTGTATCCTCATTCATAATGGATATAATTCTATTCCTTGTTTATTCTACTTTTGTTTTCCTAGCCAGAAACTTACCACATCCTTCCCCATATATTTATATTGTGCAAACCTGTTTCTCTCCCTTCTTCTATTGTTATTTTCTAAAATAATAGCTAGGTTTGTTCTAGCCCTCTTTATCTGACTATCCAGCTTTAGTGATTGTTGTTGATCCATCATGGGGCCCTGACTTGCAGATCTTGTATCACAAGCTCAAGCTCCCTTATCTGTTTCTTCTTTTCTGTATGCCTGTGGGCAGCCATGCCAATTAGCCTGCCCTTCATATAGGCCTCATAAGTATCCCAAACCACCTGTACGGTAGCAGACCCATAGTTTATAGCAAAGACACCCTTGTTGTTCCGCCTGAAAACCTCAATGACCAACAAGATCTGGTTCATTGTCAATCTAGGGTTAGTGATCGGCTTATCAAAATTCAAGTGGAGTCTCACAGCAGAATGGTCAGACACATGTTCCGGAGCATGTCCTACATATTTAACTTTCCCACGCAAACTCTAAGTCAAAACTACAGTGATACCCATATGCTTATTATGGAAGGTAAATCTTGGACCAATACCATCCTTCCAATGCCAAATATCCACCAAGCCCAGATCTTCCATTGCTCGTTTCACCCAAGCTCTTGTTTTAGGTGAACTCACAATTCCTCTTGTGGTTGACTTATCCAAGACTGTGTCCAATAGGATGTTAAAATGAACCCCTAACAAGACTGGGTATTTGGAAACTAATATTTGATTATATAGAGCTTTAAAATATGCTGGGTTATCTATATTAGGGCCATAATACCCTAATATTGTTAACCAAGATCCATACACATTTGCATCGACAACCAACCGTCGCTCTTTAGGGTCCATAATGACCTTCCCTAGGATTGCCCCTTATAGATTTCTTAAATAAAATCGCAATTCCTTTAACCGTACAAGATTGGGTGGTACTCAAACACTGACCCACCCACTTCAATTGCTTTAATATACCTTCCCACTCTTCTTGTAGGAGATGAGTCTCTTTTGGAAAACAACCCCCTCTTCATCAGTCAATCTCAAAAACTCAAAAATCTTCTGCCTACATCCCTTAACCCTGAGACTGTTCACATTCCAAGATAAAACATTCAGCTAATCGAACTCGATTCTAGACATCTCAAAGAATTACATCCTAAGCCCCTATACAATATACTTTCATAGTTAAACACCATGAGGACTACAGTAATGTTCTTAGTTTTCTCCCATATGCTCCCACACCCAGTGATAAAAAGTTAATAAAAACTTGCATTGTGCCCCAGACCCACCGCCCTACTTTCATTAGGAAAATCAAAAAAAGATTAACCCCAAATAAACTCTCTTCGCCCTGGACAACTAAGATCACAGATTTATAACGAGGTGCCTTAATCTACTCCAGAAAGGTGTGGACTGCATTTGGGTCCCTAATATTATGCATCTTATTTTTCAACATGATTCTGAGTGTGACTGGAAATTGCATCTGAACAGTTGCCCGAAGACCTGAGACCCTGGAAATATCAGATCTGATACGGAAGGGCCAGTCCCCCTCAGAAAAACTATTCACATTGAGAGCGTCTAATAAAATCTTCTCTTTAATGAAATAGGATCCAAAATTAATCCTGGCTGCATTTTTCTTGAAGGGCTCCTGATGAACTCTTTGGATATCTTCCTCCAAGTTGAATTGACCCCCACCACGGGGATGTATTCTCTTATTAGAGCTACCACAAAGACTTCAATATTGTTAACACCCTGTGGAATGTTTAACAGCCTAATATTGTTCCTTCTCATATTATTTTCCAAGGTCTCTAACCTATCCTGCATGACCTTCTCTCCAACCTTAATTGGTGGATCTCTTGTCTATTTAGGTCCACTCATCTCTCAAGTTCGTGAGCGACTTCCATTTTACCCATCTTTTCCATCAGTATAGCTAACTTATTTTCCATAACCTCACAAGTCTCTTTACTCTTTTCTGATTACGCTCAGAGATATCAAACTTTCCTCTAATTTCTTTCATTAAAGAGACCAAAAGTTTCTTCATATCCATATGGGCTTCCAAGCTCAGAGATTTGGGGGTCGAGGACAGGGATATAGACCCTAATCCAACCTGAGGCAAAGACGTGATCTGAAGAGTTTTTATAGGCTTATTGGGGGGACCTAATGCTGCTTAGCAGTCTACTTGAGACAGGGTACACCCCTCATCATATTTTTCCAAGGCCTGCATTCCTGCATTCTTAAAACTGTATCCCCAGGGCTAAAGGAGAAGAGGTATATTAGAAATTTAGCGTCACTGGGGAGAGCCTTAAAGAAAGAGTGCAATGAGGGAGTGATCCTAGAACCTTTTGGAGGAATAGTTCCCTTCTTCCTATATGCAAAGGAAGTACCTTTCATTGCTTTATTTTTTAGATTAAAAAGTTTCAGGGGGGCACTGCAAGATTAATTAGACCAGGGGAGGGGGCATGAGTTGATTGATTGTCCGTGCTGAGTTCAAACTGGCATTATGTTCTGGGTGCCTTTCAAACACCCAGACCACAGTGACTCAAACGTCCTAGGGCTAGGTGCTGTCATTCCTGAGATAGAGGTAGCACCTCTGATAACTCTAGCAGTGCCCCCAGTGCCCCAGAAGTCGACGTGGGCCCCCTGTCTAGATTCCAGGCTGCCTCCTCCCACAAGCCGAAGCCATGGCCATCTGCCTTCATGTGTAGCCTGCTGGACCCTCGTCCAGCTGCCACCCAGCGCCCGCATGCGCCAAGCGCCCCCATCTCCAGTGAAAAATGTGGCCCGCACCAGGTAAGAGATCAGTTATTTAGCATTCAGTGGTTGCTTGGGTTCTGAGAGCTCCAGACCTGGCTGTTCAGCCAGCCACTATGTTCCCCCTGTGACCCCAGTGTGGTGCCATGGTTGTCATAGTCTGCAGGACTGTGCTGTGCTCTTCTCTCAAGGGGGATGGTGTGGTCTATTGAAGTGTTTCCTGTACTATTTTGCATATCTATCTCCAACTCTGCCCAATCACAAACTCTAGGTTCTGTGCATTCACATGACAGGATCTCAGGCAACACCATGGACAAGGTCACACATTGCCAGATTGAGGCAAAGAATGAGGCAAAGAATTGTTTGACTAACCATAGTAATGCGGGTTTACTCTTGACAAAAGATTGGATTGTTCCAGAACTGAACATTCAAGGTCTTCACGTACAGAAAAGTTTGGTCTGAACCTAGCAAAGATAGACTGAGTGATCATTTGTTCAGGTTTTTTTGTCATAACATATCTTATACTAAATTAAAGGAAAGATATAGACATACTTGCAAAATAGTTTAGAAACAAAGGCCATAAAGGTAAGCAGCATATGAAAGCATATAAAAGGGTAATGCTAGTCAGGCCCTTTGCTGCAAAACACACAATATTGTTATTCACTTTATGAAGTTATGCACACGAGGTATAATAATCTCCATGAGGTAATGAGCATTGTTAAAAATCTATTTACCAAGTATAAACATGGTACACACAAACACCACAATCGACATAGTATAGAAACAGAATACTGATGAAGAACAATGTTTTATTGCAACAGCAGTAAGATCAAAACAATAATTTGTGAAGACAATAGTGTTAGACCTGACAGCCTTAGGGTGGTCACCCTTAACTTTTTGCCTGCCTCTCTCTGCTTTTTGGATACAGTTTTTGCTGGTTTTAAGACTCTGTGCACTTTGCCCCTGCTAACCAGTGCATATGCTCTCTCCCTTTAAACATGATACCATTGGATCATACCCAACTGGATTTAATTTTATTTTCTTATAAGTCCCGAGTAAAGTGCACTATATGTGCCCAGGGTCTGTAGATTAAATGCTACTAGTGGGCTTGTAGTACTGATTGTGCACCACTTTAATTAGCTCCTTAATCATGTCTGCCATTGCAAGGCCAGTGTGTGAAGTTTCACTGCCAATTCGACTTGGCATTTAAAAGTACTTGCCAAACCTAAAACTCCCCTTTTTCTACCTATACGTGAACCCTAAGGTAGGCCCTAAGTAGCCAACAGGGCAGGGTGCTGTGTAGGCAAAAGGCAAGACATGTACCTGTGTAGTTTACAAGTCCTGGTAGTGAAATACTCCTAAATTTGTTTTTACACAACTGTGAGGTCTGCTCCTTTTATAGGCTAACATTAGGGCTACCCTCATATACTGTTTGAGTGGTAGCTGCTGATCTGAAAGGAGTAGGAAGGTCATATTTAGTATGGCCAGAATGACAATACAAAATCCTGCTGACTGGTGAAGTTGGATTTAATTTTAATATTACAATTTTTAGAAATGACACTTTTAGAAAGTGAGCATTTCTCTGCACTTAAATCCTTACAATCCACGTCGGGCTAGTTTCAGTTGAGAGCTCCCTTGTGCATTCACTCAGATAAACCCCGAACACAGGATGCTCAGTCTCACTTGCATACATCTGCATTTTGAATGGGTCTTCCTGGGCTGGGAGGGTGGATGGCCTGACACTTACATGTCAATGACATTAGCCTGCCCTCACACAAAGGACTGCCATACCCCCCACAGGGACCCTGGCAGACAGGATTGTAGGAGGCTGGCCTGGCTTATAGTGGGTACCTGATGGTACTTACACATTGTGCCAGGTCCAGTTACCCCTTATTAGTAGATTAGTAGTGTTCAAGCAGCTTAGTTTGATAGAGGTAGCTATAGCAGAGCAGCTTAGGCTGAACTAAAAGACATGCAAAGCTCCTACTATACCACTTATATTATATGGGTACAATACTCAGGGTTACTAAAAATAAAGGTACTTTGTTTTAGTGACAATGTGCCAAAAATATCTCAGAGGATATACTCCCTTAGTAGGTATGTAAAATACACAAAATATACACATAAACCAAAATCAGGTAAGTAAAACAGTCAGAAAGTTGTACAAACACTGTAGAATACAATAGGCCTAGGGGCAACACAAACCACATACTAAGAAAGTGGAATGCGAACCACAAATGGACCCCTAAGCTAGTGTAGTGTGTAGCGGGTCACTGGGAGTGTAAGAAAACACTAAGGTTGTCCAAGATACCCCACCCCAAGACCCTGAAAAGTAGGAGCAAAGTACTACTATTTCCCCAGAAACACACTAAACTCATAATAGAGGAGTCTACAAAGACCACAACAGACTGCAAAGCACTGAAGATGGATTCCTGGACCTGAGGACCTGCAAAGGAAGGGGACCAAGTCCAAGAGTTGTGAAAGTATCCCGGGGGATCAGGAGCCCACTAAACCCCGGATGCAGGTGCAAAATGTCTACCTTCGGATGGAAGAAGCTGAAGATTCTGTAACAACGAAAGGAGCTAGGAACTTTTCCTTCATGCAGAAGATGTCCCACGGCGTGCTGGAGGATGTAGAGTAGTTTCTTTGGAGAAAGACCACAAACAAGCCTTGTTAGCTGCAAAGGTTGCGGTTGAAGAAAAAGTGTGCTGCCTGGGCCCAGAAAGGACCAGGATGTTGCCACTTGGGAGAGGAGACAGAGGGGGCCCTCAGCAACACAGAGAGTCCACACACAAGAAGGCAGCACCCGCAGAAGTCCTTGAACATGTGTTCAAGAAGACTGAGCACTGCAGTTGTCTCAACACTATAAAAGAGGGTCCCACGAAGCCAGAGGTCAACTCAAGGAGTTGATCAATGAAGGACAGAGTGCTGGAGACCTGGGCTTGGCTGCGCATGAAGGATTCCTTGCAAAAGCGCACAAAAGCCCTAGCACCAGCAGTTAATGCGGAGCACAGGATTACTGTCTGGAGAGGGGAGGCAAGGACTTACCTCCTCCAAATGTGGACAGTTGGACCGCTGGATAGTCTGGGTCACTTGGGTCCACCACCTGTGTTCCAAGGGCCAAGCTCGTCAGGATGAGAGGGGTCCCAGAGTACCAATGATGCTGAAGTTTGGTGCCTGCTGGAGCAGGGGGAAGATTCCATCAACCCACAGGAGATTTCTTCATGGCTTCCAGTGCAGGGTGAAGGCAGACTGCCCTCAGAACATCCACCACAAGGAAACAATTGAGAAAGCCGGCAGGATTAGGTGCTACAATGTCGCTGGTAGTCTTCTTGCTACTTTGTTGCAGTTTTCCAGGCGCCCTGGAGCAGTCAGCGATTGATCCTTGGCAGAAGTCGAAGAGAGAGGTGCAAAGGAACTCTGGTGAATTCTTGCAAGTCGTTATCTGAGGAAAAGCCCACTGGAGAGACCCTAAATAGCCCTCAGAGGAGGATTGGCCACCTATTCAGGTAAGCACCTATCAGGAGGGGTCTCTGACGTCACCTGCTGGCACTGGCCGCTCAGAGTCCTCCAGTGTGCCCTCACACCTCTAGATTCAAGATGGCAGAGGTCTGAGACACACTGGAGGAGCTCTGGGCACCACCCCTGGGGTGGTGATGGACAGGGGAGTGGTCAATCCTCTTTCCTTTGTCCAGTTTCACGCCAGAGCAGGGAATGGGGGTTCCCTGAACTGGTGTAGACTGGCTTATGCAAGGAGGGCCCCATCTGTGCCCTTCAAAGCATTTCCAGAGGCTGGGAGAGGCTAACCCTCCCCAGCCTTTAACACCTATTTCCAAAGGGAGAGGGTGTAACACCCTCTCTCAGAGGAAATCCTTTGTTCTGCCTTCCTGGGACTGGGTTGCCCAGACCACAGGAGGTCATAACCCTGTCTGTGGGGTGGCAGCAGCGGTAGCTGCAGAGAAAACCCCCGAGAGCTGGTTTGGCAGTACCCGGGGTCCATAGTGGAGCCCCGGGGATGCATGGGATTGGCACCCCAATACCAGATTTGGCCTGGGGGGACAATTCCATGATCTTAGACATGTTACATGGCCATATTCAGAGTTACCATTGTGAAGCTACATGTAGGTATTGACCTATATGTAGTGTACACGTGTCTTGGTGTCTCCGCACTCACAAAGTCCCGGGAAATTTCCCTGAACTATGTGGGGGCACCTTTGCCAGTGCAATGGTGCCCTCACATTTAGTAACTTTGCACCTTTCCTTCACCAAGTGAAGGTTAGACATATAGGTGGCTTATAAGTTACTTAAGTGCAGTGTAAAATGGCTGTGAAATAACATGTGCTTTATTTCACTCAGGCTGCAGTTGCAGTCCTGTGTAAGTTTTATCTGAGCTCCCTTTGGGTGGCAAAAGAAATGCTGCACCCCATAGGGATCTCCTGGAACCCCAATACCCTGGGTACATAGGTAGCATATGCTAGGGAATTATAAGGGTGTTCCAGTGTGCCAATTAGAATTGGTAAAAATGGTCACTAGCCTATAGTGACAATTTTAAAGGCAGAGAGAGCCTATGCACTGAGGTTCTGATTAGCAGAGCCTCAGTGACACAGTTAGTCACTACACAGGCATAAACATTCAAGCCACAAACTATGAACACTGGGGTCCTGGCTACCAGGATCCCAGAAAGACAGGCAAAAACAAACTTACATACATGTAAAAATGGGGATAACATGCCAGGCAAGATGGTACTTTCCTACAAGGATTGAACTGAAAGGAGACCTTGTGCACTTCTAAGCCACTCTTTGGAGTTTCCTCCACTTCAAAGGCACATTTGGGTATTTAAACAGGGCCTCCGACCCTACCAACTCAGGCACTTCCTAGAGAAGAGAACCTGAACCAGAACAAGCAACCTGCCAAGAAGAACTGCCTGGCTGCCCAAAGGATTCACCTGACTGCTTTTTGTGAAGGGCTGCTGCCTTGCTGTTGCTCTGCTGCCTTGCTGCTCTCTGGCTGTGCTGAGAAGTGCTCTCCAAGGGCTTGGCTAGAGCTTGCCCCTATTCCCTGAAGTCTCAGGACCAAAAAGACTTCATTCCTGCAAGAAGAACTCGCTGTGCGGAGGAAATCGACGCACAGCCTGCCAGAAATGATGCACAACCTGCATTGTGGGAAACAATTCACCAAACCCTGAACCAGAACGACACAGCCCAACTTTGCCATGAGAAGATCGACGCAGCATAGCGACTGGAAATTCGATGCACAGCCCTCTGGATCAAGACACAGCCGAGCCAGAACGACGCACCCGACTTCCAGAGAGGAATCGATTCGGCACCTGCCGTGCGGTAAAATTTTACATGCAACGCCCACCGGATCGACGCAGCCCCTGTGACTTCATCCTGTCAGCGCTTGAATTCCACACATCGTCCCCAGGGCATCCGAAAACCCCGCAACCCGAAGAGGATCCAAGACCGAGCACCGTAAGTTGACACAAAGCCTTCCCTGTGTGAAAAATAAATGACGCATTGAAGTGTGCGGCCCGAGAAATCGACAAACACCTCCCTGCTTTCCACTCATCTCCTCCCCTGTGGTTCTTTGCAGAAATTTTGAACGCAAACCAGGTACTTTGTGCTTGCAAGAGACATTTATTGCTTTTAAGAGACAAAAGATACGTTATATCATTTTTACAGTGAAATTCAAAAATATATTTATTGCATTTTAATAATTTTTTATCTACATTTTTACCAGATAAATATTATAGATTGTTCTAAACACTGTGTGGTGTATTTTTGTGGTGTTCTACTGTGTTATTGCATGATATATTGCACAAATACTTTACACATTGCCTTCTAAATTAAGCCTGACTGCTCAGTGCCAAGCTACCAGAGGGTGGGCACATGATAATTTGGATTGTGTGTGACTTACCCTGACTAGAGTGAGGGTCCTTGCTTGGACAGGGGGTAACCTGACTGCCAAACAAAGGCCCCTTTTCTAACATTGGTGATCAGCGGTGAGGATAGGACTTATATTTGTGCAGTGACATACAATAGCTATGTGTTCACTACCTACCCACAGTTGAAGGTCAACTTGATTTTTTATCTTTTTCTGCAATTTAAGTTTTCTAGCTATAATTGTTTAACTAAAATCTTCACTCAACATGTCTCTGGATGGGTCTCAAGCAGGAGATGAAGATTTGGATCTGGCCATGCTGGAGACTTACACTGCTAAGCAGCTGAAGGGGTTCTGCAAGGATATGGGAGTACCTACCCAAGGTGCCTCCAGAAAGGAGGAATTCCAAATAGCACTGAGGGACTGGGCAGAAGCCCAAACAGAGGATTAGGTTGAGGAGGAGCATCCAGAGGATGGCCCCATAGAAGATTTTTTGCCATCAGTGGAGGATGATACCATTGTAATTTTCCCCCTGCCAAACCGGGGAGCAGTGTCTCTGACTGTGGCCTGACCGCAGAGGAAAGGAGGGAGGAGACAGAATTGTGGTTGCAAATGGCAAAGTTAAACATGGAAGCAGAGGAAAGGAAAGCTCAAAGAGCAGCAGAGGAGAGGAGAGCTGAGGCTGTAGCTGAGAGAGCCTTGACTGAAAAGAAACTTTAGTTGGCTCATGAACTGAGTCTCAAGGAGCTGGATATTAAGGCAAGACAGTGTGAGTCCAGCAGTGATGGTGGCAGCATACATGCAGGACCTGTTGGGGAGAGAAAGGTTTGTATACCCCAAAATGTGGTGCCAAGTTATGTGGTGGGAGATGACATTGATAAGTGGTTGCCTGCGTATGAAGTTGCACTATGAGCTCATGGAACCTCCGATGAGCAATGGGGGCGGCCTTGTAGTTGTATGTACCAGTAGTGGAGAGGAACACACTCCTTACATTAGATCCACATGATCAAAATGTATATGCACTCATGAAAGCCGCTTTACAGGGCAAGTTTGGGCTGACTCCTGAAAAATACCATCAGAGGTTTAGGGACAGCACCAAACTTTGGGGGTCATTTTGACCTTGGCGGTCTTTTTTCAAGATTGCCGAGGGACCGCCGTGCGGAAGACCGCCAGTGGTGGCGGTTTGCCGCTCGGCCTATTATGACCGTTGGCAGCACTCCGTCCTTTTTCGGACAGAGAGCCGCCTACAGCCATACTGGCGGGAGGCGGGGAAATAGAGGTTGCTCCACCTCCACCGTCACGCCAACAGAACACCACCCAGCAAATCACATCCTGTGATTCGCCGTGGCGGTGTTCTGTTGGCGGTGTGGTGTTGGCGGAGCTGCCCCCCTGGCTCCCGTCCCCTCCCGGAGGATGGACGGAACAGGTAAGTCGATCGTCCGTTACGGGAGGGGGGTGGGGGGTGTTGTGTGTTGTGTGGGTGCATGGGGGTGTGTGTCTGTGTATGTGGAGGGGGTGTGTGAGTCCGTGTATGCTTGCGGGGGTGTTGTGTGTTTTGGGAATGAGTACGTGTATGTCTGTGGGTATGTCTGTATGGATGTGTGCGTGTGCGTGTCTGACTGTGTGTGTGGATGTAGGCATGTATGTCGGTGTGTGCGTGTAAGTGTGTAGGTGGAGCCTGCGTGCGTGTCGCGTGGGTATGTGTGATGTGATGTTGGGGGTCGGAGTGGGGAGGGGCCCTGCCACCTTTGGGGGGTGGTAGGGGTGGTGGGGGGTGTAGGGGATGGAGTCAGGGTGGGGGTGGGGGAGACCCCTATCAGTGCCAGGGAAGAAATTCCCTGGCACTGATAGTGCTTACCGCCATGGATTTCATGGCGGTTCAAACCGCTGGAAATCTGTGGCGGTAAGCCAGGTCAAAATACCCCCAGCAGTATAGTGACGGCCGCCGGGCTGGAGACCCAGGTCTCCAGCCCGGCGGGCGGAACGGAGAACCGGCGGATGACCATGACGGTAACCACCATGGTCATGATACTACAAAGAAAGACCGCCAGCCTGTTGGCAGTCTTACCGCCGCTTCTCCGCCTTCCGCCAGGGTCATAATGACCCCCTTGGTGTACAAAATTGGGTAGACTGTTATGATTTCTCCAATAAGGCACTGAAGGGATGGGTGAATGGCAGCAAATTAAATTATTACAAAGGACTATATGATTTGATTCTGAGAGAGCATATGCCCAGTATTTGTTTTACAGAGTTGCACCAGCACTTAGTAGACAGCAAGCTGACTGATCCCAGGAAGCTTGCTGAAGAGGCAAACCTCTGGGTTAGCACCAGTGTCCAAAAAGGTATCTGGGGTGACACCCACAAAGGTGGTCAAGGTTCCCAACAGAATAAAGAGGAAGGAGAAAAACTTAAAGATAAGGAACTCTCAAAAGGCCCCAAAACAATTCCCTGGGGGGGTGGTAACCATTCCTCATCTACATTTGGGAAGAAGCCAGGGTACTTTGATAAGAAGTTAGGGAAGTTCATCCCCAAATGCTTAGAGTGCTACCAGCATGGACACTCTAAGGGTGACTCCCATTGTCTCAAGAGGGCACAGCCCACCACTGGAGGGCAGGCACCTGGGTTGGCTAGTGTAGTGATCGGGAGGAGAGAGTCCCAGTTAGTTTTGGGGAGCAGATAGAGGTGTTCCTAGTATTCCAGGGAGATAAGAAGATGGTGCCAAAAGCCCACATGCCTGCCAATACTTCTAAGTATAGACAGTGGGGCACCATTGATGGGCAAAGGGTGGAGGCTCTGCGTGACACAGGAGCCATTATAACTATTGTCAAGAGTCACCTGGTGTCAGCAGAGCAGATAGTCCCTAATACATTCCACCAGGTCATAGTCGCTGACAATCGCGAGAGACAACTACCAGTGGGTCTGCTTCCCTTTGAGTGGGGGGGGTTCTCTGGTACTCTAAAGGTAGCTCTAAGTCCTGCTATGCCTGTAGATTGTCTGTTAGGCAATCATCTTGAGCATACTGCTTGGAAAGAGGCAGAGCTCAGATCCCACCTGGAGATGTTTGGTTTGCCTGAGTGGGTCTGCATAACCACAGGGTCAATGGCAGCCCAAGAAGGGAGTCAAGGGCGTCTGGAGCCTGGAACAATGGCCCAGACAGCTACACAGAGGAAGGGCAAGAGGCGAGGGAAACCCGCCCCAGATATTCCCACAGTGGGGGGTGGGGTCCCAGAGGAAGCCCCTGAGCCAACTGGAGAGGATATAGCTGACCTGGGCAACCTTCCTGAACTTGCTGGTTGGCAAGTAGAGGGTGGACCAACCAGGGAAGAATTCTGCAAACAGCAGAAAGAATTCCTCACCCTTGAGGGTCTGAGGCAACAAGCTGCAGCCCAAGCAGCAGGTGAAGCCTCTGGCAATCACCATATCCACTGAGAGAATGATCTCCTTTATAGTGAGCCTAAGGCTCCGGCCATTGGGGCAGCACGTGTGCTGGTGGTCCCCCAGTGTTACTGGGCCTTCCTACTGGGCCTGGCTCACGACATCCCCCTGGCAGGACATTTGGGCCAAGACAAGACCTTTGCAAGGCTTCTCACCCACTTCCATTGGCCCAGAATGTGGGTAGCCTCCAATAGTTTTTGCAGGGCCTGCCCCACCTGCCAGGCTAGTGGGAAGACAGGGGAAAAGGCTTAAGGACCCCCTGATTCCATTCCCTGTCATTGGCACACCCTTTGAAAGGGTGGGCATCGACATCATAGGTCCCTTGGACCCCGAAACTGCCTTGGGCAACAGGTTTATCCTGGCTTCGATGGACCATGCCACCCGCTACCCAGAGGCTATCCCGCTGAGAACAGTGACTGCACCAGTGGTGACCAGTGACCTGATGGGAATATTTACCCATGTGGGGTTCCCAAAGGAGGTTGTGTCTGACAGAGGCACAAACTTCATGTCGGCATACATGAAGTCCATGTGGGATGAGTGTGGGATAACCTACAGCTCCCAAGACACCTTCCCAGGAAATGGTCAGGTACATGCTTGCCCTCTGCAACCAAACCCAAAGCTTCTGGAAGCAGGCCAAAAGTAACCTTGTGGCCAGTCAAGAGGTGATGAAGGAGTGGTATGACCGGAAGGCCACTCTGGTTGAATTCTGACCTGGAGACAAGGTTTGGGTAATGGAGCCAGTAGAGCCTAGAGCTCTCCAAGACCACTGGACTGGCCCATTTGAGACCAAGGAGCAGAAGGAGGAGGCCTCTTGCCTAGTGGACCTCAAGACCCCTAGACACCCCCTAAGGGTTCTCCACCACAACCGACTCAAGTCTCATTTTGAGAGGTCTGAAGTCAGTATGCTCCTTGTGACAGATGAGGGCATGGAAGAGGAGAGTGAGTCTCTCCCCGACCTCCTCTCTGCCAAAGAAGGTGATGGGTCAGTGGAGGGTGTCAATCCCTCTGACTCCCTGACTCTAGATCAGAGAGGAGACTGCTACGAGTTGTTGGAGCATTTCTCCTCCCTGTTTTTTCTTACTCCTAGACTCACCCACTTGTGTGTCCACGATATTGACATGGGAAAGAACAATATTTACAGGTTGTCAGATAAGGTGAAGGCCAGCATCAAGGAAGAAGTCACCAAGATGCTAGCCCTAGGGGTTATTGAGAAGTCCAGCAGTCCCTGGGCCAGCCCTGTGGTGGACTACCGGGGTGTCAACTCAGTCACCCGAACTGACACTCACCCCATCCCCCGAGCTGTTGAGCTCGTAGACAGGCTAGGCGCTGCCAAATTCCTCAGTACTTTTGATCTCACATCATGGTGCTTCTCAGTGCCAAGCTACCAGATGGTGGGCACAGGATAATTTGGATTGTGTGTGACTAGAGTGACGGTCCTTGCTTGGACAGGGGGTAACCTGACTGCCTACCAAAGACCCCATTTCTAACAAATATGTTTTGCTTTTATGTGCAAATCCTCCTATTTATGTGCCTCCTATGTCAAAATCCTGAACTTATTTTTCTAGTTTTGTGGTGCTACTTAATCTGTGCACATTTGTAAATGCATTAGAGTGATAAAGTCAGAGATGTTGACTCTGCTGATGCTTGTTTATTTACTGGTTTCTCTGCAACTGTTGATTTGACTTTGTATTCTCTTCCTCTTAGTGGACATGGTGGTAGGAGACTTTGATCTCCAACATTACCCCCATTTCCGTTGCCTCAGTTAGAATGGCCCATTCCCATAATATTGGCCCTGCCTATTTGTCACACAATGGAGGTATTCAGGTTTATACATTTGTGGCAGGGCAGCAGGCACACACAGTGAGTCAACCAATGGCACGGACATCAATCTCTGACCATGACTGGCTAAGCCCAGTGTCCTGAAACTGGCTAAATTGACCCCTCACTTGCATTACCTATAGCCCAGAGCAATGCATTCTGTTCAATCCCCAAGGCTAGCTGAGGCTCCACACTCCAATACACCATCTCAGCATTTTCCTTAGAATTCACTATTTTAGGTCACTAAAGTCCGAGTAACTCTTCAACCGGCAACCATCTTTCATGGATATTATGTAATGTTCACTCACAAAATTGCCTTTTTCATATATTCATGGATATGGACACAATATTGCTGACTGAGATATGCATCATGTCAAAGCAATAGAAATGTGTCTCACCTGCAACATTGTGCACCTGGACCACTAAAATAAACATTGTGGAGGTCTTCTAATTCTTTTAACAAAATAATATCTCTCATCCTGCTGAAACTCGCACCTTCCATCTTAGCCAACATATTTGCTTTCAATATCTCTCCATTTTTTACTGGTCGACACCTATGTGGTATTCTACTACCGTCTAAGACCAGCCAGCATCTTTGGTCTCAATTTTACTGGGTATCTTCCCTCTTCTAGCTATGGGTCCCTCTAATCCTGTTGTACTGGTGGGTTTTAAGATCTGGATTGAGTTTATTGAACAGTCTGCACCTACCAAACCTTTTGATGCTTGCTCTTCTGTGGCCATTCTCAGTGCTTTGCCAAAGTACCCAAGGGGTCAGACTCCTCTTTGAACTTATCTTTGGATTATTTCACAACATTGTACTGTCAGAAATCTTCCCAATCACCTGGAATAACTACTCTAGTTATGTTTCTAATCAATCTACCTCATACTAAAAATTGAGGATCCTCACTATTGACATCAAAACTGCAGAGAAATGAACCTCAGCTCACAAATACAGAAATGTCTCTTTCTTGGATGTGACGTTCCTTTAACTGTGATTCCTGGATCGTAGGTGCCTAATTCAATTTTTCCCCACTGCTACATTATACTATGAGGAACCTGTCACTTTTAAGGTAATTGCCAATTTCACATGAGAATGATGATTACACTACCAGAGTAGTTCAAAAGCATGTAATGTAGCTGTGCTCAGACCCTTTAAACAATTTATTAAACAGAGCCATTCCATATTCTGGGCGAAATTCACAAAGGTAAACTTAGACCAAAAGTCTAAGTTTACAACTATTGGTATTCACAAAAGTAAGCTACAAGTAGTATCTTTAATTCTGCACTTGGGGTGGAGTTTCCACACTTGGTCAGAATCCTTGCACTCAGGGCGAAGACTCCGCACTCTGGGCCGAATCTTCGCAGAGATCCTGCACTCGTCCTGAACACAAAAAAATCTAGATGTACATTCAAAATTTCACAAAATACAAATCTGAAAATGTTAAATAGTTACATGGAGACACTGGGCAGTTACATATGTGGATGTGTAGGGTGTATATTGCAGAGGTAAATTTTGTGGCAAAACACACACCACTACAAGAATGTTGAAAAACATCACAAGTGTAAAAAACATCTGTAACCCACAGTCATGGGTCATGTAAAATTTTCCATAAGCAGTCAAATTGTGGATGTTATATATCACACTAAACCTATAAACAAACTTCAGATTTCTAGGTTTGCCCCAAACACCCCCCACACACACACACATACGTAGGTCAGTGCTAATCATCCCAACACCCAACTGAAAGACATTAGCCAATTACAGCCTGGTTACAGACATAAATGCTGGGCTGTTACACACAAACCCTTTCAGACCTTATAACATGTTGTTGAATGTGGGTTTTTTTGTAAAATTGTTTTTATTGACATTTGTTACAATAAAGTATGCAAGCCAATTTACATAGGGCAGCAGGCTTCTCACCTCATGCTGCGCTTTCTTGCCATCCCTCCCCACTTAGGTCAAAGTGCAACCAGTAGGAGAGAAATACATATCTCATTACACCCAGCCCCCCTCAACAGTTGGTGAACTAAGCCACTAACTTCATAAAACATTAAACAAATAATGAACAAAACATCACAACACAACAAATATTCTATCCCTTTCTGCACAAACTAACGCGGATAGAAAGGCCATCGGTTCATGGGTCCCCTCGCTGACCCGGGAATGGCACCTCTAGTCGCACTCGCCCTCCCCTTTCAATCAGCCACTACATGTGGAAAAGATGCAGAGCCCGAAGACGTGGGCTACAAGCTGCGAGAGGCAAGCCTTGTGAGAGGAACCTAACCAAGGGGTTCCAGATATAGTCAAAACCTATTAGAGAGGCAAACATTTTATCTGCTAAATGCTCCATGGCGAGGCTGCGCCATAGCCTCATGAACCACATCGCTATTGGAGGTGGGTCCACTTTTTTCCAAAAAGACGTTAGAGCTGTCTTCGCCGCCCCCAATGCCAACCACAGAATGGAGAGATCTCCCTGTATTTGATGTTTCAGCTCTGGGGCGCGAAGGCCCAGCAGGATGTGCTCTGGAGATGTTGGTATAGGGGAGCCAAACATCCCTTTTAAGTGGGAGAGGATTCCGTTCCAGTAAGGGCAGATGGCAGGGCAGTCCCACCAAATATGCCTGAAATGCCCCAACATTCCACAACCTTGCCAACACTGGTCTGATGCCTGGGGGTATATTTTCTTAAGCATCTCAGGGTAGAGGTACCAATTGTAAAGTAGTTTATGTCAGGGAGAGCAGATCCTTGGGGCCTGCGCACGTTCCCAACATGTCCACCACTAGACAGCTCCAAAGCTCCCATAGATATACCACAGAGCCTGAGAGAGTCCAAGTGGGGAAAAGGGGATTAGGTAGGGAACAGCTGGGAAGGAGACCTGTAGGAAGCAAGAGGTTAAAACAACACAATGTCAGGATACAATCACATTGACTTTCAATAGACTATGGTTCTAAGAGTTCTTATACTGTAAACACTGAATAACCCAAGAAATGACTATAACTAGACCCCAAGAAATCTAGGTACCTGGAAAAATCAAGAATGGGTTTATACAATGTTTCATATGAGCTTTTCATGAAATACCAAATACTGTCTAGAATACAAGAACCTTCTTGAATAATGTTTCAGAATAAACATTGCATTTTTTACATGAGGACAAAGGCTATCTGAAACATTCCCTGGAAACAACAGGAACTGTACTAGGAACTTAATATGCACAAAAAATGTCACACTTTGAAATAAGCGTTTTCAAAGAAATCCAAAAGCTCAGGATAAATGTGTGCACCTCAACAAACACGGCACACCAAAGTTTTCAATGTTTCAATGCGCACACTGGTGATCTAAAAGCCAATCGTTTTATGCCAGGGTTGAATCACGCACACTGTTGCCGATTCAAACAAGAATATGCAAACGCCATGAAATGAGTGCTCGCACTGTTGCCGATCTGAATGCCAAGGTTTACATGTTAGGAATGAATCGCGCACTCTGTCGATTCGAACAAGAATATGCAAATGCCATGAAATGATCGCGCACACGGTTGGCGATCTGAATGCCAAGGTTTACATGTTAGGACTGAATTGTGCACTCTGCCGATTTGAACAAGAATATGCAAATGCCATGAAATGATCGCGCTCACTGTTGCCGATCTGAATGCCAAGGTTTACATGTTAGGAATGAATCGTGCACTCTGCCGATTCGAACAAGAATATGCAAATGCCATGAAATGATCGTGCACACTGTTGCCGATCTGAATGCCAAGGTTTACATGATAGAAATGAATCGCGCACTCTGCCGATTCGAACAATAATATGCAAATGCCAAGAAATGATCGCGCACACTGTTGCCGATCTGAATGCAAGGTTTACATGATAGAAATGAATCGCGCACTCTGCCGAATCGAACAAGAATATCCAAATGCCATGAAATGATCTTGCAAGCTGTTGCCGATCTGAATGCCAAGGTTTACATGATAGAAATGAATCGTGCACTCTGCTAATTCAAACAAGAATATGCAAATGCCATGAAAGGATCGCGCAAACAGTTGCCGATCTGAATGCCAAGGTTTACATGTTAGAAATGAATCGCGCACTCTGCCGATTCAAACAAGAACATGCAATGCCATGAAATCACACTCACGCACACAGAGAGATTCACAACTAGGCCCAAAACTCGAATATCTTTGAGAACGGGGGTCGGGGGCCAGTCCGACCTCCGCCTTACGGCCCTGCTCAGGGCTCACCAATATAATGAGGGCAGGCCTGGAATATCAAGGTAGGCCTCCGGGACAGGAGCTCAGGAAGTTGTTGCTACTCTGCACCGGGACCTCTGAATAGTGTGCACGTGGAGCTGGGCTGGCTCCCTTATATAGAGTCAAGCCCAGCCCACAAACCACACCCAGTCATGCTGCAGGGAAAGCTTCTAGAAGGTCCTAGAAAGGGACCACACCCTAACACACTCAGTAAGCCTACAGCAATACCTTGCAAATGAACAGTTATTGCAACATCATTAATAGTGTTTTTTCAAGGTTAAACTCTGCAATGCAAAAGGTTAACATACTGCATATAAACACAATGGATGAATTATTCTCTTGCATAAAGACTGGGTTTTTGCATTTTTGTCGCCCGTAGAGCGTGCACTCTCCTGATGGTGACAGTTTATAGTGTGCTTCCCTGGCGCACATCGAGCGGTTGTATTTCGTTGTATCTTGAAATAGGTGTTGCCAGCGGTCATCCCCCACCGAGACGCCCAGTACCCGTTCCAAGAAGGGGATGTGTCGAGGGGTAGGCACGCATTGCGCGGAGGCCAATATTTTATACAGTGTAGATATACTACCCCTCACGACTCCTCCCTGCTTCACAAATCTCTCAATAGGGAGAAGGTCCCTGGTGGCCACCTCTCACATGTGAAGCTGTGTAACCCAATGCACTAATTTAGTGTAGTGTAAGTGTTCGGATGGGGGCAGTTGAAAGTCCCTGCAACAATTAGAAAGAGACGTGCGGTGTTCAGTGACGAACAGCAGAATGTTGTCAGCAAACAAGGAGACTTGATGGTGGTCGGGGCCAAACTTAGGGCCATATTTATACTCTGTTTGCGCCGGATTTGCATCATTTTTTTTTACACAAATTCGACTCAAAACGAACTCCATATTTATACTCTGGCGTTAGACGCGCCTAGCGCCAAAGTTCATGGAGTTTGCGTCATTTTTTAGCGTGGACACCTACTTTGCGTTAATGATATGCGTTAATGATATGCAAGTTAGGCGTTCCCGTCTAAAAAATGACTCCGAGGCATGTGCGCTGTATTTACACTCCCGGGCAAAATGACGCCCGGGAGTGGGCGGGTAAAAAAAAATGACGTCCAGCCGCTTTTGTGTCGTTTTTTAACGCCTGGTCAGGGCAGGTGTTAAGGGACCTGTGGGCTCGGAAGGAGCCCAGAGGTGCCCTCCCATGCCCCCAGGGACACCCCCTGCCACCCTTGCCCACCCCAGGAGGACGCCCAAGGATGGAGGGACCCATCCCAGGGAACTTAAGGTAAGTTCAGGTAAGTATTTGTTTTCTTTTTTTTTGTGGCATAGGGGGGCCTGATTTGTGCCCCCCTACATGCCACTATGCCCAATGACTCCGTGATGTCCCCCACTTGGGGCCACTTGAGTGGCTCTCTCTAGCTCCCCACAGTTTCTGTTGTAGTCGCTTGCCATGCAGAGAGTGTCATTTATTGGGGGTCTTCCTCCCCTTTCTTGGTAGTCTCCATTGATCCGCTGAAGTGCAAGGCTCGTCCTATCCTCCCCTGTCCCCAGGTGCGGTGAGCCCATCTCCCGAACTCTTCTCCTGTATTCCCAGTGAGGTTGCCATCTCATCAAGAGTCATGAAGTGGCAAGCCTTGTTATGGAGTTCAAAAGCCAGACCAAAGGGAAATGTCTGTCGGCACTTTATGTTTTTCGTTCTTAGTGCTTCCATCACAGGCCGGAACTGCTGCCTACGGGCCAGCGTCGCTGGAGTGATATCCTGAAGGAAGGTGCAATGCGCCCCCTGAAAAGAGACAGAGTCCTGTTGTCGCACCCGTTGAAGGATGCGTTCCTTGACTTTAAACAAGCTCAGCTTCTCCAATATGTCTCTGGGCCTTCCCCCCTCACTGGCGGCATGATTCCCCACCCTATGCACCCTTTCCACTTGATGCTCCAGTTGATCATCCCCCAAAAGGGTGCAGAAGAGGCCAACCACAAAGGTCTCCAAGTCCGCTCCCTCGCTGCCCTCCTCCAGACCCCACACTCTGATGTTGTCTCTGCGAGCGCGATTTTCCAAATCTTCACACTTGAACATGGTGAGTTGTGTTTTAATGCTCTTGACCTCCTTCTCCATAGGGGTGACCCTTGGTTGCACCTCCTGCATCTGCGTTTCTAGATCTAAAGTGTGGGCCCCAACTGAATCCGTCAGCCTAGATTGAGGACACTTTACTATTAATGTCCGCTTGGAACGCATCCAACGTCGCCTTGATGTCGGGTGTGAGCTCTTCTCGTAATTCCAACTTGAAGGTGCGAAGGGAGTACAGGAGGTCCTCCTTTGTTAGCACAATGTCTCCTGTCTGTGGAGAGGCAGGTCTTCCCACTCCAGCAGGCACAAAATAGTTGGAGACCCTGTTGGCCTGTACTCTCCGCCGAGGTATATGCGTCCCCCATGGACTTATCTCCTAGGAGCTCACGCCTCTGCCCATGCCCGCTGGTCCACAGATATGCTCCACTGGCACCCCACTCAGGACCCTCTCCGCACCCAGAGAACCCCCTCGAGGGCTCCCTCACATGGAGGGGGGGACGGTCGCTCCCTCTCACTGCCTCAATCCTCTGCAGGAGCCTCCGCAGGACTGGCCCCCGGCCGCCATCATGGGGTCAGGCATCCGTCCTCCAGTCACCCCTCCACCGGGTGATCAGGGGCCCACCTCTGTCCCCCTCACTGTCCGCACTGGGGCCCCCGGCACCCCCCTCTCTGCATCAGCAATCTGCTCACCGGTCCTCTGGGTGCAGCAGATCCTCCGGGCTCTGGCGTCATCCAGGGCACGGTCGTGCCGTATCTCTACCGTGCGGACTCCCATCTTCTCCAGGGAGTCCGCCGGCTTGTCCCAACTGCCAGAGGGCACCTTCACCTCCCCTTCTCTGGTTGCAGCGTGCAGCCCCCACTCCATCACGGGGTTGCAGCCCACAGGATCATCCGGACCGTGCTCTCGGCTGCCGACAGACCCACGTCACAGGGAGGCCCACCTGTCTGCGGGGCTCTGCCTCAGCACTGCTCTTGCCCATGGGGCTCTGCCACAGCGTCCTCTCTGCCCCCTGGCAATTTTGTATCTTCACTGGGTCATCTATTGCCTAAATCTCCCCCCGACACTCCTCTAGATGTGGTTGTGGGGAGTTTCGACAGAGCCTCCGGAGCTCACGTCCGGTCGGCCATGTTGGCTGGCCCTGCCCCTCTTGAATGTGTTTTTGAGTTGTCACTTGTCGTGCAACAGAATGATGTGAGGAGATGGAGGAGGAGAAGGAGAAAAGAGAGGATCTTCAGACAAAGGATTAACCTCTTTGGGATGTCCAGCCAAGATGACAGGTCCAGAATCTGTTTCCCCTCCTCATGTTATCTTGGAGATGATTTCTGAGTGGGAGCAGGATCCTGACTCTGTGACCTGCCACTCCCATGCCGTTAGAGCCTATGTCACAATCCTAGCAGCTCTCCATTTCTTTGCCACTGGCTCATTCCAGAGGCTGTCCAGTGACATTGTGGCCATTTCTCAGGCAAGCCAGCCCTAATTCTTGCATGAAGGTCTGAGCTGCATAAGTAGGAGAGTGCATAAGTGCATATGTGGGCCACACACACTGGCAGGAAAGCAAAGTGTTGCCAGGGATGTCTACATCTTATCCCGCTTAACAAATGTAGTTGATGCAATTGATTGCACCCATGTTGCACGTCAGCCACAATGGCCACATCTTCCTCAATAGACTCAGCTGGTACTCCATCAATATGCAGAGTAAGTGTGATGCCAGTAGTTGCTTTATGGATGTGCCTGCAGTGTTCCAAGGTAGTACATGACAGCTACATAGACTGCAGGTCATCTCTTGCCCGGCAGCTAACAGTGGAAGAACTTGAGTACATGTGGCTTCTGGTAGGTACTCAAACAACTGACAAGTTTGTATATGTTTAACAATGTTTTAATACACATTATCACAATGTAATAGTTCTTGTGACACTTACCTGATGTCAACAGACACTTCATGTCCAATTTCATTTCTTAATAACTATAAATTGAAGAGGAATATGCACCAAAATCTGTATATTTTCTTTTTCAGGTGATCCTGCATACTCTCCTCTCATCTCCTCGCATGACATAGAAATGCAATCACTGTACCTGAACGTATATGTACAATAGGGCACACATAAGGACACAAGCCATCATAGAGAGTACTTTTGAACTACTAAAGTCTTGACTGTACAGGAGGAATGCTGCTGTACTTCCCTGATATTGTGTGTAAGATAATAGTAGCCTGTTGTGTCTTACACAACAGTGCAGTATGCCAGGGCTCACACACACCTCTGAACCCTCACGTAGGTATTTATCCACAGAACAAGGCCATTGTACCTAACAGAAGGCAGAGTATGCACGTGCGTGACTAGCTGGTTCTCTTCAGCCACTAGTTGTGTCATGTACTTTGTGTGGTTGCACAGTTTATTGTCAATGGAACTTGGTGGACATTTAACAGTGTCCATAAATTCCATCCTGAGACTACTGTGTAAGCTATAAATATAGTTTGTCAAAAACAGATGTTTTCAAGAGTCAAAAGTGTCTGCTACAGACTTTGTGCTCATGTCAGTAATTAGTGTTGATATAGTCGCAAATGACTCCATTGCTTAAAGGGAGTACATGTCAATGCATTTGTGAGATCTTCCTGGACAATGAACATCTTAGACTTTATCTGCACAAAGTGTCACAAGGACTGATGCCTATACTTTGAGTCATTGAGGTTGGGCACTGTGTACAAGAAGCAAACCTACAGGTAGATCTGAAATTGAAAATTCTACAAGTAAATGTCAACATTAGATTTTTGATATTCCCATGCTCCATAGAAGCACACCTTCCCCATTGATTATATGGCGCGTGCTTTGCGCCACACTGTACTTTGGGCAGTGGCCTTTACACACATGTGGCTTTGGGGTTACAGGCAGTGCTATGAACTTGGGGGCATATTTACTAAAAGAGGGGTAGTGTAAAATTCCATGTGTGTTGTGTGGGAATTCCCACAGCAACGCCCATGGAAGTCATACCTAGGGCATAGTAGTGCAACCATGCACTGCATATCACTAATCCAGATTTATGAGACCACTAAAGTCTATACAAAGTGGCTTTGCATGGCTTAATAAATCTGACTTTGAGCCTTGTGTCATTTGTGTACCACCTTGTGTGGTGCAAATGTGATGCAACACTTTCATGCATATGCCCCCCTACAATTAGCTCTGCTTAATTCAGTGGAAGGATGGCAGAGCCCCTTTGTTGGTAATGATGGCTCAGAGTAAGATTAAAGTGACTGCCTGCCAAATTTATGTACAGATTTTCCTGCTTTTTTCTACCACTCTGTCATTTTTCATGGTAAAGTTATCCTTAAGGAGCAGAGACTCCACAGTCAGGCAGGAAATAAACAGCAGGATGTTAATCACAGGAAGCTGCGGGCAGCCATTTTATATTCATTCTAAACCATTCTCACCTCCAAGCAAGATCCTCTGCCATCCTGCTACTCTGTGTACCTAACCTGCCCCCAACCTGGCTGCAGACATGATGACAAGGCACCCCCTTTGTACAGAGTTGAACATTTTAGCTGAGGAGGGGCTTGATAAGCACCCTCAGCTTTATAGGAATCCAGAGGAACAGCTGAGTATTACAGTACACAATACAGTCTGGAAAGACATTACAATGCGCTGCTGTGCAGAGGGGGTTTACCATCAGTGGGCCAGAATGTGCAGTAATTGCTGGAAAGACCTGTTATGCTGGGCTCGTATGAAGGCCCAGGACCTAATGGGCCTGTCCTCCCAGCCACACTTGCAAAGGCCCGCCTCAACCTACTGTATAGGAGGGTCCTGGGAACAACCTGACTGACCCTCTATGCTCAGCCAGAGGAGTATGAGCAGTAGAGACCTAGTAAGAAGATGAACTGCTTTATGTGGTAGTATGGAGTGAATGGTGAAAGAGATGTTACATCAAGTTTGTTGTCTCTTTTGACCCTATCTGCATAGTGGTAACAGTACCTATAAGGTCTAAACCTCCATGGAGCAATTGGAATGCTGTTTAATAAGGGCACTCTAGAACTTGTAGTGTAATAAACGCTATTGGGATATTTTTTCATTACAGATGCATGTTAATGAATACATGAACTTACAATATCATGACTACTGAAATTATAACTGTTGTATCCAATGTTGCATTAATGACTTGCACAATATCTATTGTTGATATGTGAGGGATTAGGTTGATGGATGCTGTATCGTGTATACTTTTGTATGTGTATTTTGTAACCTTTCACCTTCTCTGTGTAATGGTACAGGACTTATATATTTTAAGCCTCCTTGGAGCGATGGGAATGCTGTTTCCCAAGGGCATTCTGGGACCAGCAGTGTACAATTGCAACTGGGATATTTGTCCTTTACAGATGATCACACAACTACTCGACAAAGGACATTGTAATTGTTCTATCCAACATTGCAGGAATGGGTCACACAAGGTATAGTGTTGTTTTGTGAGGGGTTTGGGTGTTAGATGGTGTATCATGCACTCTTTTTGTGCGTATTTATGTCTAGGTTTAACATAATATTGTTGGATAATGAAGTAAAGGCTGACTTTGTGCTACTTGTCGCACTCAAAATGATACAAACATATCAAAGAGGGACAGCATACACACCTCTTCTCTACAGTGGCACGTGTGTCACTGCTAATATCTAGGTTTCTGTTCAAACTATGTTCATGTGGTTACTGCTGTACAGCACAGACATATTAAATGAGGCACTTGCCATGTAGACTGTCTAATATTCACAAGGGATTTTTCAATATTGAGAATCACATCTTTGCCAAAGTTATATCCAAGGCCCTGTTTGTATATATACGCCCTATTTTGCAGGTATGTAGTGTTCAATATGCTACACAGCAGTTTAAATTTGATGAGAATTGTAAATCTGTTGAGACTGCACATTATTACAGGATATACTTGGATCCACTTTTAGGTGTGAATAGATCCTTCCAGACCGTGTCCCATCTCCACTTGTAGACTTTTATATTGGAAGATAACTATGTTCCAATGTCCAGAAACTCACATCGCACAAAAGCTGAAGGTGAGAGTTAGTAAATTCTGTGGAGTACGGACCAAACTTGAGACAGATGTTATTGTGTGCATAAATGGAGGACATGACTGTGATAATACACTTACTTTTCAGTTTAAAAAAATACTATTGCCTAATGAAATCAAAGGAGTAGAAAGTCAGCACTTGCTTAGTGTTGTCCTGAGCTTGTGTATGAATTGTACACCAACTAAATGATTGTCTGCCTTTTATTTCATTGGACCAATCTGGGAAAGGGACATTCAGATATGACCACTAGCGGGAGGAGAATGTGGGTCTCCTCCTGGCCCAGAAGAACTGGCCACCTCAACATCTGTGCCTGCCAGCAACTCCTCCCTAACTCCTGAGGCCCATTCCATCGGGGCATCGAGCTGCCCCCGCCACTACCCCCCCTCCACGCGCCTGCCTGGAAGACTTCTGGGGAGGCTTCTGCCCCTGGCACACCAAATCCCTCATGTGTGACCTAAAACCCACCATTTACTGTGATTTCTGTGACTGCTTAGCAAGCATGCATGCATGACGGTAATATATGAAATTGAGCAGAATGTTTCCTCTCATGTCTCACAGGAATTCAGAGACAAATTCTGCATATTCTAAGAGGCTTATTCCAGGGATGTGGCCAATCTCACTGCCTCAATCTCTTCCTTAGGTGTAGTCATACTGTCTGAATTGGCTCACTGTCCCACCCAAATCACTGTAGTCTAGTCTCCCAATTTGTCTACCCTCTCTGTTTCCCTGGCAAATCCTCGTACCCCTCACATTAGGCACTCCTGTGGGATGTCTAGTCCTGCACCTGCCAGCCAAGAAGAGTCTACAGGGCAAAAGACTTGAATATTATTGCCAGGGAGGACAGTGAGGATGATGAGTGAATGGACATTGTTTGGATTGTGGACTTTTTTGTTCATCCCTTGTACATAGACTGGTTCCCCTGATGCTTCTCAAAGTGTTGTATTTATTTTGCCCACCCCCTCTAATTCCACTTGCCACATCTGATATAAGATTTTATTTAATTTCCGTCATCCCTCTCCAATGGACAGTTTTTCTTTTAATTTAACTACTATCTCACATAAATCTTGAAAAATCAACATCTCTGTGTTGTATGGTTTAGTTATATTTTCTGTATTCAAAATATGGAATTTTTATTGGTCTGTGTTTAGCTATGCTTTCAACATGGTAACTTGGTGCACAGATGGTCCTACTAATCTTTTATTATTATTCATAATATTATTATTAATCTTATTATTGTTATCCATGATCTGCATAGCACATGGCTACCTACAAAGGTTTTCCCAGCACTAGGCCCATCTACAGAAAATGTTCAACCCTACATTCCATCTAAGGAGTACCAAACTTCTGAATGCTGAAACAGCCATGTCTTTAAAGATTTACAAAACGAAGAGTGACTGACTCAATCTATGAGGGAGATCATTCTATTTACTTGGACCGAGTAAAAAGAAAGCTCGATCTCCTTGATGAGATTTCCTGAATCTAGGAATTACAGCCAACTTAGAATCACTGGAGTGCAACGAGCATGTGGAATGTACAGAGACACCAAAGCTCTGAGTCAAGAAGGTCTTGGGTTTGCAAGGCATTTGTGCATGTAGCACAAAGCCTTTAAAAAATACCCAACGCTCAATAGGTAGCCAATGTAGAGCCCAAAGCATAGTGGCTATAGAAGTAGTCTGAGGAGAGTAGAGCAGAAGCTATGAAGCAGCATTTTAGACAATCTGGAGGAGTTTAAGTAGAGTTTTTCCCACCCCCAGATATAACACATTCCTGTAGTCCAGTCTAGAAATCACCAATGCCTGGACTACAATTTTGTGACGGAGACACTATTATTTGGTGACTCATAGTGAATTTGTCAACAAGCAACAACCTTAAGTTTCTTACGACCGACACTGGACTAGGAGGACTGCCTATAGTTGAAGGCCACAACTGAGAGTCCCAAGGAATAGAGGGATTCCCCACCAACAAGACCTCAGATTTATTACCATTTAAATTTAGGGAGTTGGTACACATCCATGCTGACACTTGATTGAAGCATGAGTTATGATCCTGCACATTGTGATTATCCTTAGCTGACAGCAACACAGCAATTTGTGTACCACCCGCATCAGAGAAAAGTGTATGTGCACAATTCTCAACAAAATCTGCCAAAGGCCTGACATACAGATTGAAAAGCAATAAACTCAAAGTCGATCCCTGAGGAATACCTGAGACAAAAGGGGGGGGATTTTGATCTGGTTTGGTTGGTGTGTACCTGGAAAGAGTAATCATGTGGAAAATACCTTAACCAGGCTAGAGCTGTAACCTGTATTCTCATGCCTTCAGCTCTTTGCAGGAGTGCGCTATGATTCACCGTATCAAATGCTCCACTGAGATCTAAAAGAAAAGAATCAGTGCAGCAGCTCTGCCATTATCCAATTGATATCTCAGGGATTCTGTGACACTGAGAAGGGCTGATTCAGTGCTGTGACCAGTACAGGATCCACATTGTGAAGAGTGGAGAAGACTATTACCTTCTGTGAACTCTGTAAGTTGTTGATTCATGTGTTTCTCAAGCACCTTGGCAAATGTGAGTAGCAAGGAAATAGGCCTGTGGTTGGACCAACTGAGAGGAATTTTTTTTTTTTTTTCAGTAATGGGATAACTAAGGCCATCTACCAGGATGCAGGGACAGTGCCTTCCAGCAAGGATAGATTCAATAAATGGGTAAGCCAATCCAGAACAGAGTCGGAAAGTTTGCCCGAAACTGCTGGGGGACAGGGGTCCAAAGGGGATCCTGATTTGATAAAGCAGGAATAGACTTAAAAGAAGACACATCTAAAAGCTGAACCTTCTCCAATTTGTTATTCCCTTAGGGGGCAGGGGTAAAACAGCTTGTGTCCCTTACCTTAGGGAAGGCCACCTGACTGTGTTCCACTTTTTAAATAAAAAACACTGTATCCTCCCACTTGGATTGTGACAGAGGAGCCTTAAACACATTTAATACCATATACATGGCTGGAGTAACCAATTGACCAACATTAACAAATACTCAACACAATTTAAATGTGGATAATATCTTTCTATTTACAAATAATAGTGTAAAATATATATTATGGTGATAATGGGCGATCTATTTAGCAACTTTGTAATGGTGGGGGTGAGGATCTCTGTGAGTAAGTGCATGTACTGTGGGGTTGCTGATGTGTGGGTGGGTATGGTGCATCTCCCTGTATAGCCGGTGGGTGTGCCTGTACAGGGGTTGAGGGTGGCTATTCACTAGAGGAGGTGCCTGTACAGGGAGTGACAGTGGCTGCATAGCTAGATACAGTGGCTGCATAGCTAGATGAGGGTGGCTATACAGGTGCAGGTGGGGAAAGTTCCTGTACAGGTGTCTGTACAAAGAATGAGGGTGACTGTGGATGTTGGGGGATGCCTGTGCAGGCTGTGGTACAGGTGGGTGTGTGGAGCATGGTGCAGATAGGTGTGTTGGGTTCCCTCCATGCATTGACCATGAAGGAAGACTTTGGGCCATATGTACGAACACATTTTTCCATAGACACAGAATGGGTAAAACACTTTCCTGCATCCAGCCCTTTGTAACAATTTCAACATGCCCTCCACCATCTTCATGGCCAAGGCATGATGTCTTGCACTCTCTACCTGATAGATAACTATGATGTAGTTTTGCCTCCTTGCCATGTCTTGGCAAGATTTCCCATACTATCCAAGACACAGATCTCTCTGTCAAACATCTAAGGGATTTGGTGCATTTCCTGCAGTGAGTCTGACATCTCCGACAGAGTATCCCCTATGGCTGAATGTCTGGCCTCACATCAGTCTGCTGTTGGAAAAACTCATCCTCCCATTGGCCCCCATAGCCATCTGCCAACCCCCTCTGCATGGTACAGCCTCTAATATGACCATCAGCTCCACCACCATGGGAGGGTTGGCATTTAGAAGGCTGTGGAAGGGAGTTTGGTACCTAAGGGATACCTGTTCCTCACCAGGGGAGTCAGGTTCCTAAGATGCTTGTGAGAAAGCCTAGGAGGCACTGTCATGGGGGAGTGTGTAGGAGAACCAACATATCTAGCTTGAAGTGAGGGCTGTGAGGAGGTGATGGTTGTGTAGGGGTAGGTGAATGCTGTGGCTGATTGACTGATTCCTGGGAATGGTCAGCCCTCAGAGAGGGTGCAAAGCTGACAGGACTTGGTATAGGCTTTTGTGTTTTGCCCTGTGGGCTACAATTAACTCCTGAAACACCTTCTCTTCCTCCTCAACTAGCACCAGATCATCTTCTTCGTCCTCCTCTACTTCTTCCTCATCCTCATTTTCTGTTATTATGCTGGCACCAAACATAGCTGCTTGGAGGACGACTAGAGTCTCAGCTCGGATTACCTGACTCCCTCCACTGGTGGATGGTGTAGCTTCGTCAAGTGAATTATCGTCCTCAGCACCTGAAAGACAGAAGTTTCACACAGGATACGTATTTGCCTTAGTACATCAGGTGCTACAACACAAGGGTTGGGCCAAACAATCTTTCTATCTATCCTATGTTCAACATGTGACCTTCTTTGTGTAAACATACATGTGACAGTTTACACTGGACCACTGTGTTCAATGCAGATGTGCAATGCAAAATCAAACTCACAAGCTCCAGCCACAGCTATGTGTGGTGTGAGATCCCCCTGATGTTAGCTGCTGAACCTGTCTCCTTGAATGTGTTGCAGAAGACATGGTCCTCGATCCAGCAGCTTCAGAAGGAAGTGACACCAGAATTCATGTTCAGCATGATTTGAATGTGAACATGCAAGAATAACACAGGCATTACTGATTAAGTTAGAAACATATTACACACCAAATTCAGATGCTATAAAAAGTGGCAAAATCTGGTTATATCCTTTCACAAGGAGTTGGTTTATGGGCACAAATTTCAGAATCAATAGTTTACAACACTATATGGTACACTTGGCTGATGAATAGATGGTAGTGAGTCTGACTGATGCAGCCAGGATGTCTCCCAAACCGCTGGATGGGTTGTCTGGATCACAGAAGAGGTAATGACAACAGCTGTAATGCGCCATACTTATCCGTATTTCAATACAATGGATGATGGTAATCATTTGACATATATATGTCATAGATATAGACCACTGGTACTCAAAGTACGGCCCGTGGACCACAAGTTGCCCTCCAGAGCTTTACATGCAGCAACCATGACCAACAGCAGCACTGGTCGGCTGTTAACTCAACATAGTACTGGCATTGAACGATGTGAAATTAACAGGCAAACATTTGTTTGAAGGTGGGGGGAGGGTAAGAGGGAGTTTGAACGACATTACTCTACATACCATGCTAGTTAACCGACAAGACAAAAATGTATCTTAACACTAAGAGCCTATGAAGCCACATTAGAAATCAGCTTAAACAGAGGGCAGAAAATCCGGAACATCTGCGGACATAAACACAATATAGTCTGCCAGGCCAAGTAGTGTTGGGGGAATGATATGTTCCAACTTCATCAATGCTAATGATCGTATACCGTACAGTAGCCGCAATTATTGAAGGTTGCTTAACAAAGCTGGTTGTTATGGTAACAACTATATGATTGTGGAGGTATGCCGATTTTAGAAGTGGAATGTACTTGAACCAAACTTCAATAAAATCTGATAAAAAAAAAATTGCAGGTAAATCTAGGTTAAAGAAAGGAAGTAACTGGGGTGTCCTGCATTGCTTAACTTTTGAAACACCTTCAATTGTAAAGACATCTTGCAATATACATGCATAAGTATGAAAAAATGTCTTAAATTTTCTGGCAAGAAATGTCATGACCATGCAGAACTGTTTCATCTTAGTACATCAGATCATATTGGTGTATTGCAGATAAGCGTTTAAAAGGGATAGTTTTCTGAGATGAGTTTGTTAAGGTTCATGGTTCAACCCTCCCAGCAACAATACAAATAGTGAACTAACAGGTAAATCATTTGTAATGTGCACTCTTCAGGAGGCCTGTGTTCCTATTAAACATAAACAAAATCATTGTTTTTTTATATCCAAAACTGGAGAATGTTTTGTACAGCACACATTCTGAAGCCATGTATTCCAAGGTTCTCTGATATGTATTCATGATGAAAGAAGGGGAAAAGTGAAATTAAACAATTGTCTAAGATCACATAATTTTGTCACATGGAGAAACAAGGATGAATCACAAATCTACATGTTTCACATTGTGTATTTCATCCAGGAATCACAACCCTATGCAGGGTAAGTCACAAAAAACACCCTGTGTTAACCTTTGCATACTCTCTGGTGGCTTGACACAGAGCAGTCAGGCTTAACTAAAGCGGAAATGTGTTAAGTATTTGTACAACGCTCCAAACAATAAAACAGTGAAATCACTACAACAAATGATCCAAACCTGGTTAGGAACATGGTGCTTAATTTAATTAATAAAACACGACCTAAATGACAAAAATCCAATAATTAAAACTTGAGATTTGAATTCTTAAAGGGTAAATTGAAAAATAGCACTTAGAGGAAATGAGTGCCTATGCGGGGTATCTGGTCACGCTGGACCAAGACAAAGTCAAAGGTTCAGGCCTACTATGATGGAGCACAGATTGGATACAGGGGCCTGCCTTTGCCCACTGAACAAAAGTACCTTGATCCAGTTTGCATCGTCGTCAAAGGGATGCTTGGCACAGCCACAGCGATGCAATCATGCATGTTGGGCCACGCAGTGCAGGTGATGTGTTGATCTTCTCCATGATTGGGGGTGATGCATTGGTTTCTGAGTGTGATTCACTGGTTGCAAAAATGATGTGCTGCTACACCTTCTAAAGGAGAGGATACATTGATTCCGACTGTGATCTCCAAGTTATATCCAGCAATGAAGTTGATGCGCCGGGTTCAATTCCCACGACGGTGTCTAGGCGCCGGCTCCAACTTCTGCAATGGTTCAATGCATGGATTTGTACTGGAGCAGCACTTTGGGCCAGATGTAGGAAGCCTTTTGCATGTTGCAAACTGCGAAAAACGCAGTTTGCGGCATGCAAAAGGCCGAACGCGATGCTCATCCTCAAATTGCGAGTCGGTACCGACTCGCATTTTGAGGATGCGACTCGTAAATAGGAAGGGGTTTTCCCTTCCTATTTGCGACCGCATCGCCATGCTGAGTTGCTTTGTGACTGCGAATGCGGTCGCAAACCAACTCGCAGTGGTAACTCATTCGCAAAAGGGAAGGGGTCCCCATGGGACCCCTTCCCCTTTGTGAATGGCGAAAAAAATGAAACCAAATGGTTTCGGAAGTTTTTTCTTTTTGCAACTCGTTTTACTTTAAGGAAAAGGGGCTGCAAAAAGAAAAAAAAAACTGCTTTATTTAAAAAGCAGTCGCAGACATGGAGGTCTGCTGACTACAGCAGGCCACGATCCCTGTGAGTGCAGGGACTCGCCATGGGGTCGCAAACTGCGACCCACCTCATGAATATTAATGAAGTGGGTCTTTGCGACCCCCTAGCGAGTCGCAGAAGGTGTCTGAGACACCTTTCTGCATCCCATTTTGCGAGTTGCAATTTTCCAGTCGGTCAGACTCGCAATTTGCAAGTCGCAAAATTTTCCTTTCCTACATCTGGCCCTTTATTCCAACTTCTAAGGACTAAATTGACACTACTTGGCAGTGCAAGACTCACCAGTGCTGTAGCAGGTGAGTTGTAAGTCTTTTGTGTCTCTGAGTCTTCAGAAAACAGGAGTCAGGCCAGAAAGCTGTTGGAGTAACTTTGGTTCTGGGTTGGAGAGATGTAGGTCCAGTTCTATATACTACTATCCAAGGAGGGGAGCTGGTAGCAGCTCAGTATAACAGAGCAGGAGTCCAGCAGAGTGACAGTCCTTTCAATAAAACCGCAGTATGTGTTTCTGGAAGATCATCCTCAGGTCCAAAAGAGTACTGAGTTTGTGGTGTCTGAGTTCCACTACTCATACCCAGTTGTGCCTTTAAAGTGGGGTAGACTTCAAACAGTGGCCTTTGAAGTACAAAGGGTCCCTTCCTTTCATTCCCTGGCTCTAGACTCAGTACAGGGAGGTATGCCGCCCTTTGTGTGGGGACAGGACACAACCCTTGTGTAATTGTTAGCTCCTCCCTCCCGTCCTGCCCAGGATGGCTGATCAGGCTGTGGATGGCCCATCAGTCACACCTAAGTTCCTTTTTTCTGTGGCTGTCTGGATGAAAAGCAGAAGCCCAGCTATCACACACACCAGACATGCATTCAGAGATAGGCAGAAGGCACCGGATGGCTAAAGTATGGAAATGCCAGGATTCTAAAAGTGGCATTTTTCTGAATTGCACTTTAAAATATGACTTCATCATAAGCTGTGATTTTTAATTGTGATTCCAGAGACACCAAATTTGGGGGAACCTATCTATTTCCAATTGGATACTGCACTTATATAATGTAACAAGGCAATCCCAATGTTATCCTATGAGATACATAGGCCTTCCAGTAGTGAAGAATAAATGTAAGAGTTTTTCACTCCCTGGACATGTAAAACTTATACATAAATGTTTTACTTTTTAAATACACTACACCTTGCCCTTGGGCCATCCAGGACCTAACTTAGGGGTGATTTATAACTATTAAAAAGGAAGTTTTGGGCCTGGCAAGTGGGTTAACTTGCCAGGTCAACATTGCAATTTAAAACTGGACACACAGGCTCTGCAATGCCAGACATGAGACAGGTTGAAGGGCTACTTTAATGGGTGTACAATCAAAGCTACAGGCCCACTAGTAGCATATAATTTTACAGGTAGTACACATTACTAGGGACTTGTAAGTAAATTGAATTTGGCAATTGTGGATAAGCCAATGTTACCATTTTTAAGCAGAGAGTACATTCATGCGAGCGAAAGCCAGGTCAGCAAAACAGGAGGTCTGAAGGCGAAAATATAGGGGAAATCACACCAAGGATTCCAGGGCTAACAATCTCCCTTTCTTCCACCTATATTCTTTCCCTGCTCTATCATCAATGTTCCCCTGAAGTAGTTTTCCTGCCCCTCCTAAGTTCTGTAAACATTGAATCACCTCTACCTTTGTTACTATTAACACTACTTGTTTCCTTTATTAAAAAAAAAATCGTTGGGGAATGAAGACATTTCACTATTATTTTGTATCTCGTCTGCCACACCATTTCTATGAGAAAACAATTAACCATGAACCCTCTTGTTTCATTGAATCTAACAATATATTTGACAATACACAATGCAAGTTACACGTCTCAAAGGTGTTCCAAGAGGAAAGGCCACCAGACTAGCTTTAGGAACCTTACAAGCTCTGATGATCATGAATGCATTTGAGCACAGATAATTCCACAGTTCACAGTGAATCATTCCAATCTTTCATCCTTCAATTAAATTGACAAGCTTCTAACCTCTTTCCAACATGTGTTTTTTTGCACTGGTGTATTTTACCCCCCTTCATGGCCCAGAAGCAACCTACAGTACTATACGGGATTCATTCTCAATGATCAATGATCAGGGTACCATGACTATCTTGATAAATATATGACTCTTGAGGGTCTTTGAATCTGTATCCCACTTTATCCTATTCTTTATTTTTGACCTGTGGTATAAAGTGTGCCCCTGGAATACTGAAGTAGGAATTTTAGTGGCATCGAAATTGTAGGCAATTTATCAAAGGACAAAATGTCAAAAGGTAAGTATACACATTCTACACTGGCGTCATCGTCACACACAGTGTTGTCAATTCAAATGTTGGAGTGATTTTGTGAATGGCGTGAAAGAACATTCATAAGTGATGTAATATGTGAGAACATAAGCAACGCAGGGTGAGGGTGTACGTTTTAGTTACTTTACAGCACATTTATAGTTATTTGACATAACTACATCTGCTGAATTTCAGTGTTTTATTTAGTCTAGAACATTATGTTGTCACTGAATTTTTCATGTAACTGTAATGTTACATTAACCTTTGTTTGTTTCAGGGAATTGCGTTTTTTTTAAATGTGAGGTAATATTTTATTACCATATTATATCTAGGGACTCTCTGAAACAGATATAGGTTCCTGGGACAGGAAAAACTCAACAAAACATATTTATGCAAATGGCCTTCCTGTCTCTCCTAAATAGCCCAGATTACATGGGCAAATAAGAAGATATGTGACATTTTTGGTGTTACAATTAGTCAGATTTTTCAATCTGATGGTATATTTGTTAAATGTAAATGTTTAGGTCTGAATTGTCAAGGACAATTTCACTGCCATCTATTGTCTTTCTACAAGAAGCACCAATTTACCTAGACAAGATCCCACCACCATGTCCTTAAAGCTTTTGTTGCTGTGTCCAAGCAGAGGTTTAGTTTGCCTAAGATGTTTTTCTATAGTGCTGTTAAGAATGTGCTAATTTGAATTTATTATCTAGCACACCTTCTCATTCAATACTAAGGGTCTGAATTATCAAAAGTTTACTTCGCCTTAACATCATTTTTTGATGTAAAAGAGGCACAAATTTATAAAATACAATTATATTTTTTTAATTTGCACCGCTTTTACGTCAAAAAATGACATTAAAGCAGCGCAAACTTTTCATAAATCAGGCTCTAAGTGCCTAGTAATGCATACTAACTTAGATTGTTCTTGTTGCTGCTGATTATTCAATGGATGGTCTCTATTCTAAAATCTTGCTTTTTTGTAGGCTTCCAGAACCAGTCTCTAAGGATAACCTCAGGCTTTGAATTTGTCCTGCATTGCCTTGGCTCAAATATCATAGTTTTGCAAATTGGTACAGTTCCTCATTAGTCTAAAGAACTGTCCAAAAGAGATAGTTTGTTTTTGATTGCATGGATGGAAACTACTGAAATGTAGCAAAGTGTTTCTAGCAGTGGGTTTCACATAGAGTTCTACTTCCAATTGGCCATTCTGGTGGCAGACCATTATATCCAGAAACTCCACTTGTTGCTGACTTGTGTGTGCAGTAAACTTCATATTTGGGTCACATGAATTGATCCAGGATTAACATTCATTTGGCCTCCAAATTCAAAGATGTTCTCCTCCAATACTATTTTCAGGCATTCCAGGATGAAATCTCAAGGAGCTTCTCTAATCAATTCTTTCATGAACCACTGTACTGCCTCTTAAGCTTCCTTATGTGGGATATTGCTATAAAGATCTTCAATAGCTAAGGTGACCAGTGTGTCACGATGAGGAAGAAATGAGTGCCCTTCTACACTGGTGATCATATTTCTGGTGTCCTTTATATATGATTCAATTAGTGGTACCGTAGGTCTTAAAAAAAGAATCTATATATTTGGATAGGGGTTCTATAATTGAACCTATAGACGTTACAATGGATTGATATGGAGGAGGATCAACAGTATTTCTGTGTACTATAGGAACTCCATACGTGTTGGCCATTTTTGGATTGACCCTATTTAGAAATTCATATTCTTTATCACATATATGGCCATTACGTCATTCACAGGTCGTAAATCATCTAATTGGGTGGCTATTCTCCTAGTGGGATGTTTAAAAATCTTCATATAATGATCCCTATTACTTAACATTTCATTCATTTTGTCAACATATTGAATAGTGTCCATTACTACAATGCCACCTCCTTTATCACCGCTCTTCACTGTAAGAGACTTCTTCCCTTTTAAAGCTTGTAGGACAAGCTGTTCACCTTGACCTAGATTAGATTGTCGACGTGGATGAACTGGTTGGATTGTTTAATTCATTTCATAACCACTTTTTCATTGATCTCCACTTCTGGGCCTACTTGTTCTAACAGAGGGTTGAACCTGGATGGTAGAGATAAACCTGACAGGTTATTTGATCTTCTGTCAGGTATGCCTGAGGCAGAAAAAAATTTCTTGAGGCGAATTTTCCTAAAAAAAACAAATATATCTTCAAATAGCTCAAAACGATTAGCACCTGAAAATGTCACAAGGATAGGTTCTTCGTAAGGAGGGAGATGATGGAGAGATCTAATTGAGTAGTACACACATTGAAGATATGGACTTGTTTTAATGTCTCCAGTATTGTACATTCCATATTTCCAAGTAGTGGTAATTGTCACTGGATGGAAAGTTCCCTCTGTATCGTGGTGGATACTGAAGTCTTGGGGGGGCTCTTCTTCCCCTGCACTGGGCTATAAAATAAAAGAAGAGCTTCTACGCAAGCTTGGTTCAAACTCTATTCTTCAGCCTGTCTCCTCAAACTGGTGCGAACCTCCTTCTTTTTCAGAATCTGAAGTGTCAGAGAAAGTAAAAACTTTCTTCGTCCTCGAATCCTGTCCTAATATTTCTTCATTGTTCTACTGTTCCTGAATATAGTAGTTGGTCGATAAATATGGATATATTTTATCCTTTGAGAAGTACCAAGCATCTTTCTTCAACGTATCTCTCTTCTTCTTGATCAAATTCTCAGTGAATTAAGTCATTTACTTCTCCACCTCTGCCAATTTTTGTTTGGCATCATCTAACGCTTGTGACTTTTTAATATTTTCTTCTAATTCTAATACTTCAGTCATTAACATCTGGACTAATTCTTTCACTGTTTCCATTATTAGCATCATAAGGTCCCTAGAACAGTGGTTAGCTATCAGGGACCTCTTATCCAAAAACTGACGTACCTGGACAAAAAGTCCAGGAATTTTTCCTTACCCTGAGACCCTGTGGTATGACCCCTGCCAGTAAGTATTTGTGCATGAATTCTCCATGAGATTCAATTCTTTAAAAAATTTTCTTTAGAAAAAGCAGTTTATTAACTTTCTAATTAGTGGTGATTTTGGTGGTGGATTGAGTATAGAATCCTACTGTATTACGTATTAGGATGCAATATTCTTCATCTGTAAAGCTAAAGCATTTAAGCCTATCCATGTTAGGCAATAAGTTATCTCTATCTCCCACAACCAAATTAGTAGGAGCCAAGGCAAAATCATGGGGAAGGGTTCTGATGACAGTGAAGAAAAACTATATATACAAAAGATTTAAGGGCTCATTACAAGTTTGGTGGTCTGACTGCCAGACCGCCATAGTAGTGGCTGCCAAAAGACCACCATGTTGGCAGTTTCACAGTATAGCCAGGACCATCAAAACACAGCTAAAAAAACAACATCACCAGGGCTCTGGAGGGCGAGAGAAAGGTGGTCCAGCCACCAGCACCGCCAGCCTGTCAACCAACCACAAACTGTATTATGACTCACAAATCACAATGCGGTCCTTCCTTGCGGTCTTCCAATAGCGGCGCAAACCACTGCGGTCGGCAGTTCCCACAGTAATACACAACACACCCACCACAAATAATAGCACCCCACACATCATTTACTAACCACCACCCTTCACCACACAGCACCTACACCCCATCATCCCTTTTTGTGTTGTCTACTACCACCATGTCAATACAAAAACATTCCAGTTTCACTGCTGATGAGTAGAGCCACACTAATTTGGAGCCCAAGTCCAGAAGACTACAATTGTGAGGAAAATGGAAATGTGGCAAAGAATAGTCAACATGGTGAATTCTGTAGGCAGCTACCTGTGCACAAGGGGGGCTATCAGGAAGAGGTGGAATGGCCTCAAGGGGAAAGGTCCTTTCCATCTCTGCCAGGCATCAACTGGCAGTCCTCAAGAACTTTACAGTTCACATCATGGGAGGAAAAGGTCTTGGCCATCCTGCATCCTGACAAGAATACTCGGGGGAGTGGAGTCGGGTAAGACAAACCACCCATAATGTCACAAAAATGTATTGTTATGCAAGCTCACTGATCACCTTTTGCCACCTTCACTGCCACACCACTGACACATGTGTCCAAATGTCAGAATACCAATGTCACATGAGAAGTTAACTCACCCGGGGGCACAGTACCTGTGTATGATGTGTATAGTGCAGGGACTGACAGCACTACAACTCCCAGCAGGCACTCATCTGCCATTACTAAAAGCAGAACAGTGTGCCATATTGAAAATAGCTTTGCATGTATACAAGACAGTTGAGTATACTCACCTGAATGGTACACAATTGTATAGTCTGTGGGGATGACAGCCATGCTATGGACAGTTGCTAGTACAATACCACTAACACACACCTACATCTGCACCCTCTGCTAATCTGTCCCTTCTACCTCCCATCACCTAGAGAACTGTACTCACCTGGGGAGACAACAATTATAAAGTCTGTTGGCATTATTTTTCAGACTCTTTTATGTACTATATAAAATTCAGTATCCTTCAATTGGATATATGTCTTTAAACCAAATCACGAGGGCGCATTCCCCTCAGTTCTTATTTCTTTTCCTGAATGAAGCCCTCAGTGAAGAGAGCACTCCTGGATGTGTGGGTGTTGAGGACAGCTCTGGTCCATCTGCGGAACCTGGTCAGATGACAACTGACAGCCTCACCCTGCCTACATCGACTCCTCCCAGCCCTGTTGCATCTACATCCCAGGCAACCCATTGTTCCCCCAAACTTGAATCCCAAGGATAATAACAAACATCATGTCTAAGTACCGGAGTTACAACTCAAAAACTCTGACAATGATGGACCTGGCACCAGTGGCAGTGGGCAAACTGAGCCAAGGGAGCTAGCATGTGGTGGTAGGGTGCATGGGAGGCATGTGTGGACCAGTGTCATGAGACTGCTAGGGATAGTTCTGACCAGGACACTATCTCCCAAGTCTTGGGAGCCTACCAACAATCCCACGGCATGATGGGCTGGTACTTATCATGCTGGAGGAGATTAAGCACCTGCAGAGCAACATCCACCAGGAAGTCATGCAACAGCGTCAGGCCCACAATGCCCACATGGTCTCCTTAACAGGGGTGCTGAGAAGTATCAACACCACCGTGAGCAGAGAATGTCTAGAACACAATCCCTTTCATTGGACAAGTTAGACCAGCCTATTAACCATCTGTGGTTGCCAGTGGAATGGAGTCCCTTCCAGGGGAAGGACCTGCCTCAGACACCCCTACCTCTGTAGCTGGGCAGATGTCCACCCAAACTACCAGGCGGTAAAGATGGCAAGACAACAACCACTGCCAGGAAGTAACCTTTAACTGATCGATTCCCTTTGTGTACCTAAGGTGTACCCTGTTAACTTTCCTACAACCCCTTTCCAATTTTCTGGGATAGTTGAAGAATGGACTTGGGACTTAAAATGCTGTGGAAGGTAATCTCATGAAAACATCCACCATGCCTGACCCTTCACTATTTGAACATCATTTCTTTCATCACATTCATCCTAATCTCCTGTGCACATGAAAATAAACACAACTAATACACTATCCATGTAGTATAGTCAGCTTTTCATTAATGTGAGTTGTTGAATGTGAAATTAATTCCATATTCATTATTAACTCATAAGAAGGAAATGTGAGGAGGGACATATCACAGGTAGTGTCATGCTGAGGATCACTACCAACACAATAACACAAGTGGACAGTCATCAAACTCTTTTTTATTACACTGTGCATCATACAGGCTGCCCAAATGTCATGAGTGTCATCATCAAGTATGTCTAAACATGTTTTGCTTCTGCCTAGTTGTCAATAAGCAACATCCCACTGACCACTGAAGTATGGGACATGTCAGATTGTGTTCCTCAGAATAGGCTAACAGACTGTTGGAAATTGTCATCAGCTTGACCCTTATCATGTACCAATACCATGCCTCCTAAATCAACATAAAACCATAATACAGACAGAGGACAGTACAACAGTCGCTAGTCAGAGAAACTTCCACTTACAATGGTCAGGCATCTGGAAGCATGTAACTCACACATGTCAGTGTTGACATACATGCACTGTGGCCTGCAATGAGGGGACACAATGACAGCTATATACAAGTCAAACAGGATCATTGTGAACACAATGTGGAGGTTGAGAGAATGGATTGCACAGGATGACATGTGTCAAAGACACATGATCACACATATGACACCATTGGACCCACATACCTTGGCAAACAGGTCGATTGTGTTGCACACTTCTTTGCCATCCCACTGTCCTGGCAGCCTGGCCATGGGAATCATACACCCCAAAAAATGTAACAAGGTACCGGGATAAATCCATGTCCACTTCACATGTAAGACCAGCTAAAACCACCTGCCTTTAAAATAACTCAGAAATGTCCAAATGGGGATGGCCTTGTGAAGAGACCTGGAAGGAAAAAGTGTTAAACAAGGAGTTTAGGCAGGTAAAGGCTTACATGAGATAGAAGTGTGTGTTCCAAATATTGTTGTATCTTGGATTGTGCATCTTGACTGACCCAATTAAAGGAGATCCTCACAGGAGTCACAACTCCAAGTTTAAACTTGCCAGAAAACCTGCGCTGTATACTGCATAGCATTAAATGCCCTATCTGATGGTCACACAGAGACCTTTATCAACCAATCCTGACCTCTACAGTACCCCAATGAATCAGCGAAATTGCAGAACATCACATACTTACACTCAGGTGAAGTACTGAATGGCGAGATCTGTCCGCATGTCTCTATCTTCATCCTCACTTCTCATTTCTGCATTCCCACCTGTTGGAACTGCAAGCTCCCCCTCATCTGGAATGTATGATATCTGTCACCTTAGTTCAAGGTTGTGGGGCATGCAGTAGACCACAATGATCTGACACACTTTAGATGCTGTGGAATCTTGCCTTCAGGAGCCCAAAAGTCCACTCCACAACATGCTGTGTCCTTCCATGGGCCTCTTTGAAGCAGACCTCCTCTGGCGTGGTTGGGTTCCTCAATGGAGTAAAAACCAAGTGACGGTTTGGGTAGGCAGAACCCCTGTAAAGAATTAGGACATGTGTGCAATAATGACTCCAGGGCATGATCACATTTGGCAGCAGACATAGCATACAAAGGTACATGACATATGTAACATACAAACCAGCCGGTTCCTCTCTGGGTACCGTCATGTTATCAGCCATGGAATAGCGCTGCTCTGCATGCTGAAGGTATCATGGACTGAACCTGAGTACCATGCACTTATTTGGGAAATGTAAAGGTCTGCCAAACAAACTACTTGGACACTTATGGAGTGACAGTTCTGTTCTGATAGACCTGTTAATTGGCATTTGGGGAAACCAAGGCCACATGTGTACGATCAATGGCTCCCACTACATGTAGGATGTGTGCCAAACCATAGAACTCTGCTTTGACATGAGCAAAATCCTCACATTGTGGAAATTGGATGTAATTTTCCAGGTTTTTCAACATTGCAGAGAGTTTTTCAACTTCTAGACCAGACTGAAAATAGGCTTGGACATCCCTGCAGTTAGGGCCATTGTATTTTGGAAGAGGCCTGTCGTTAGGAAGTGAACAATGTCTGGTATGCTATTCAGTGACTGATGGTAGGCATCAGATCTGACTCCAACTGATAAAAGAGATCCTTGATTGTCTGCCTATCTAGGCAGTACATTTGTATGACATGTCCATTCTCCATGGTATGTAAGTCTGCTAGTGTATGGTACACAGGAGGTAGTCTGACGCTTCTCATTCCAGGGTAACTATGTGAGAGAAAATAAGAAGGTAGCAAAATCACTCATTGTGTTCCTTCTAAGTGACACTACATATGTCCCATAAAAACTGTGACATGCCATTTGATACAGTGAAAACATAATAAACAGAACATACCAATGGTAAAAGTAGCACAGTAGCTACATGTCGTCTACTTGTCTCAAATAAGACATGTACATATTAGCTAATACATCATCTAGACTATGTGATACTAACATCAGACAATGCATCTGATTAAATGCCCAAAAACACAAGATTTCCCATGGCAGAGAGGGTGGTGACTGTACCACCAATTATTTGTTCAAATTAGCAGAACAACATGACAACATGATCCTTCAATTGGGACAAATACACATCTTCAGACAATGCCAGCACTAATGATTATCCCGTAGAAATGTTTTCCATGAGGCGGAGTCTCAACACAGGAATATGGCGGCCGGCTAGCGGCTGGTCAGAACACTGCCCGTAGGGAAGCTGCACTGCTGCACTGCAAGATGAACGCCGCATGTGTCGCACGGTGAGTGGCGCAGTGGCGCGGGGGCCCATCCTCCTCTTACCAATATTATTTTACTGATGGTGGTCACAGGAATCCCTTGCTGGGTTTTGGCTGCTGGGGCGCTCAGAGAGCAGCACGTGGCACAATGGAGGCAGCTATTCAGGAAGTCATGACAGGAGAGGAAGGAGAGGCGGTGGCAGAGTCAGCACAAGTCTTAGCTGTTAGCTCAAATGAGAGATAAGTGCTGCAACAAAGGTGAGGAGTTCAGGCAGAAGGGAGTGGCTGACTAAGGGAGCAAGCAGCCCTCTCAGTTAATGGAGAATGTGGATGTGAAACAATGCCTAGTGCGTGAGTTGAGTCAGGGGGCTGGGGCTGACTGTGGTGTCCAATATGTGAGAAATGCACCTTATATGAAGCAGGGCTGCGTTGAAAGATATTCTTTAAGGTCTTTTAAGTCTCTGCACTCGCAAGAATGTGGTAGGAGAGACAGTATTGTCCTAGGACAAATGAAAATCAGGGCCCCTGCTAGAGCGCCTAAACCCCAGGTGAAGAACTCATCAGTGAAGGTCCCCCATTCTAACAACTCCTTGGCGAAATCAGTTGTAGAGAGTTATCAAACTGAGGAAAAAGGTACCTCTAAACAAAAACCCTTCGAGAATTACACTTTCTTAAAAACCTACTGTAAAATTCAAACGGACACAAGTGGCTGCGTTAGAGAGGACAAGGCAAAACAGAAGAAAATAAAAGATTGCAGTAACAAAGTGAGGGACATGGAATTTGTCCCACCATTGATAATGATGCAATCAACGCATAAATGATTTGCAAGCTTGGCAGTGGACGCTCCTGATTTAGTCAATGGGGAGGTCTCACAAAGGAGAGAGTAGGGCCCAGCCTGAGCCCCAAGAGATGGATGACTTAAACACACAGAACAATGAGTCCCGTGGGTGGGTGCAGCAGACGCTCGCTCAGTTCTCTCAAGAGATTAAAGAATACTTCGTAAATTCAGAGGCAAACCAGAATGGAATTCAGGCTACTTGTTCTAGCCTAGAAGCCAAAAATGAGAATTTAACCCAGCGCATGCAAATTGTAGAAGAATGGTTTAAAGTCCTCAAAGCTGAGGTAGAAGGAAATGCCCAGGAGGTGACAAGTTTAAAGGCTAGACTTGAAAAAATAGAAAACAAAGCCAGAAGCATCAATGTTAGAAATTTGGGGGTGAAAGAGAACCTGGAAGGGGCGAACATTAAGGGGGTCATTCTAAGTCTGGCGGGCGGCGGAGGCCGCCCGCCAGACTTCCCCCTCCGAAATACCGCTCCGCGGTCGAAAGACCGCGGAGGGTATTCTAAGTTTTTCCCTGGGCTGGCGGGCGGTCGCCAAAAGACCGCCCGCCAGCCCAGGGAAAAACTCCCTTCCCACAAGGATGCCGGCTCGTAATCGAGCCGGCGGAGTGGGAAGGTGCGACGGGTGCTGTTGCACCCGTCGCGTATTTCACTGTCTGCCAAGCAGACAGTGAAATACTTGTAGGGGCCCTCTTACGGGGGCCCCTGCAGTGCCCATGCCAGTGGCATGGGCACTGCAGGGGCCCCCAGGGGCCCCGCGACCCCCCCTACCGCCATCCGGTTCCCGGCGGGCGGACCGCCGGGAACTGGATGGCGGTAGGGGGGGTCGGAATCCCCTCGGCGGCGCAGCTAGCTGCGCCGCCTTGGAGGATTCAATAGGGCGGCGGTACACTGGCGGGAGACCGCCAGTGTTGCCGGTCTGACCGCGGCTTTACCGCCGCGGTCAGAATGCCCTGCGGGGCACCGCCGGCCTGTCGGCGGTGCTCCCGCCGACCCTGGCCCCGGCGGTCTAAGACCGCCGGGGTCAGAATCACCCCCTAAATCATTTGTAGTTAATCTATTGAGAAACTCTTGTCCCCAAGATAGTTGGATGGATAATTTTGAAGGAGAAATTCAGCAAGTTCACAGAGACGTTTTTGGACAACACCCTGGGCGGAAGGGTCCTCAGAAGATTCTGCTAAATTTTCTTTCGTATGCAGTCAAAGTTAACATTTTGGGCCTCACTCTAAAATCAGGTTCACTGCAAGCATTAGGGGCAACTTTCAGGATTAGATCTCGTATCTCCAGAGAGATAGCTGACAGGCAGTGGGAGTTGGAAAAAAGATTAGAGGATCTAAAGGAGTTGGGTGCAACGGCACGATTGAGGTTTCCAGCTGTTATGAAGGTCATGTGGCAAAATAAGATGCACAACTTCCCTGAACATGCAGATTTTGATAATTGTATCTCTGAGAGAAGGAGGGAAGGGCACCCAGGCGCAACCTGAGTGTGAAAGGGTGGTGGTGGTTTTCTTTATGGTCAGGTGAAAGAGGCATTTGGAAATGCCTAACGATAGATGGGAGGGTTTCCGAGGGTGGTCATTTGTGGTGGGAAGCAGTGGGAGAAAAAAAAAAAAAATGTCCTCAAGTTTGATCAGGCACACGGCACTCAGACGGAAGCACCAACCAGATTTATGGGATAAGGGCACAGCAGAAAATGAAACAGCAGGAATGGGTTTGGCTGAGAGAAGTATCACAAAAACGAGGGCAATAACAAAAGGCAGCGAATAGTCTTTTAATATTTAAAAGAAAGTAACGCTCAGATACTGATGCTTCAAGAGACACATCTCTTATGTCAAGAGTGCAGGAAGCTTTTTTTTAAGCAAAGGTGGGTGGAGACTATAGTAGCAACAGAGCAAGCACAATGGTCCAAAGGAGTTGCACTAGTATTAAAAGTAAATTCAGGGGTGAGCCTAGTTCGGTATAAAGAAGATACAGGAGGACTATGGATAATTGCTGAGATAAAGGTTAATGACTCCTTGTACACCCTAGCTAGATATTACTGCCCGAATGTGGATAATACTACCTCATTATCTGAGCTTTTTGAAAATCTTCTTATTTTTAAAGCCCCTATTATTTTAGAGCGGGAGTTTAATGTCTTATTAGATAATGCGCTAGACAGATCCTCAGAGAGGATACAGATTAGCTCCCCAAAGATGAGAGGCTATTTGTTGGACATGATGGAAAACTTTGACCTTTGTGATGCCTTGCGCAGATTGAAAGGGAATTGTGGAGATTACACTTTCCATAGTAAACCAGACACTATTCAAGGTTAGATTATTTTTTTCTTGGAAAAAAAGGAGATAGAGAGAGGTATTGGTTTTGAGCATTTGCCTATCGATCTACCAGATCGCGCAGCTCTGCTGATAAAAATTGAACAGAACAATATCTGGGAGGTAAGGTGATGGACAATGGACAGAAGGATGTTGGCACAGTCTGAGTTAGTTGACAAGATATTACAACAATCCAAGGAGATTTTCTTCTGGAACAATGAGTTGGCCCCAATACATGTGGTAAGGGACTCATGCAGAGCCTGGCTAAAGAGAACAATAACTAGTTTAGTGGCCCACTTGGTAAGGCAGGAAAAATTACTACAGACCCAATTGGAGGGGGAGATTGCGAGACTTGATGAGGTGCTAAAAATCAACACTTTAAACGAGGCAGGAAGGGGGGAACAGATGGACGAGCTAGAAGACTCACAGTTAAAGTTCAGGGTTGTGATGGAGGAAAACGTGTCTCAGCAGTGGGAGGCCAGTAGAGCACGTAATATAGCGCAGGGGGAAACTTGCAGTAAACTGCTGGCATGGAAATCCAGACTGGAAAAGCGTCAGAATAACATTAAGAAGGTAATTTGCGGTGACACAGGGGAGTGTGGTTGAAGATAATTCCAAGATAACAGTGGCTTTTAAGTCCTTTTTTTAAGAGCTATATAGAGAAAACTTGGAGCCACATTTAGAGGCAGTAGGAGTGTGGCTTGATCACAACTTCCCTGAACTTGCGGATTTGGATAATTTTATCTCTGAGATAAGGAGGGAAGGGCACCCAGGCGCAACGTGAGTGTGAAAGGGTGTGTTGGAAAATGGGTTATTGGTAAGGGCAGATAGGTACCTACACTTAGCAATAGGCCACTAACCTCCACTAAGGTCCAGTTAGGTCTCAGTAAATTAAACCCAGCTCAACCCTTGGTAGCTTGGCAACGAGCGTCAAGGCTTAACTTAAGAGACAGAGGGGGTCATTCCTACTTTGGCGGGCGGTGGTTGCCGCCCGCCAAGCGGGAACCGCCGAATGACCGCACCGCGGTCAAAAGACCGCGGCGGCCATTCTGGCTTTCCCGCTGGGCCGCCAGAAGGCCGCCCGCCAGCCCAACGGGAAACCCCCTTCTATGAGGATGCCGGCTCCGAATGGAGCCGGCGGAGTCGAAGGGGTGCGATGGGTGCAGTGGCACCCGTCGCGATTTTCAGTGTCTGCTTTGCAGACACTGAAAATCTTAGTGGGGCCCTGTTAGGGGGCCCCTGCAGTGCCCATGCCAGAGGCATGGGCACTGCAGGGGCCCCCAGAGGCCCCACGGCACCCGTTACCGCCATCCTGTTCCGCCAGGAACAGGATGGCGGTAAGGGGGTCGGAATCCCCATGGCGGATTCCCTGGGCCAGGGGTAAACCGGCGGGAAACCGCCGGTTGCCCTTTTCTGACCGCGGCTTTACCGCCGCGGTCAGAATGGCCAAGGAAGCACCGCCAGCCTGTTGGCGGTGCTTCCGTCATTTTAGCCCTGGCGGTCGCCGACCGCCAGGGTTAGAATGACCCCCAGAGTGTAAAGCATTCAAATATCACAAAACAGTAATTAAATAAAACACAGGAAACAGTTTAAAAATCCAAAACCAATTTATAAATATAGATTATATTTTTATCTTTAAAATGACACCAAAACTAATAAAATCAGATAAGGGGAACCGGAGATATGATTTTTTAAATAATTTTTTTTTTTTAGCGCCTAGAAACAAATCGGGTCATCTGGTTGCACCTTGACCGGGGCAAAGTCAAAGTTTAAGGCCGACCGCGATGGAGCCCTGCTCGGCTACAGGCCGCGGGAGGCCTCGGTTAAAGGTTTACCTTCACACTAGGGCCCGTATTTATACTTTTTGACGCTAAACTGCGCTAACGCAGTTTAGCGTCAAAAAGTTTTGCGCCGGCTAACGCCATTCTGAAGCGCCATGCGGGCGCCGTATTTATTGAATGGCGTTAGCCGGCGCAAGCAGACCGGCGCTGCCTGGTGTGCGTGGAAAAAAAACACGTACACCAGGCAGCGCCGGCGTTGGGAAAAATGGCGCTAGGGCGTCTTAAAAATGGTGCAAGTCAGGTTGGCGCAAAAAATCGCCTCCACCCGATTTGCGCCATTTTTAACGACGCCCAGACACCATTTACATGACTCCTGTCTTAGTAAAGACAGGAGTCATGCCCCCTTGCCCAATGGCCATGCCCAGGGGACTTATGTCCCCTGGGCATGGTCATTGGGCATTGAGGCATGTAGGGGGGCAAAAATCAGGCCCCCCTATGCCAAAAAAAAATATTTTAAAAAAAAAATTATACTTACCTGAACTTACCTGAATGTCCCTGGGGTGGGTCCCTCCATCCTTGGGTGTCCTCCTGGGGTGGGCAAGGGTGGCAGGGGGGGTCCCTGGGGGCATGGGAGGGCAGCTGTGGGCTCATTTTGAGCCCACAGGTCCCTTAACGCCTGCCCTGACCCAGGCGCTAAAATCCGGCGCAAATGCGGGGTTTTTTGCCCCGCCCACTCCCGGGCGTGATTTTTGCCCGGGAGTATAAATACGACGCATTTGCGGCGCAGTCATTTTTTTAGACGGGAACGCCTACCTTGCATCTCATTAACGCAAGGAAGGCGTTCACGCAAAAAAATGACGCTCTTTCCTCATACTTTGGCGCTAGACGCGTCTAAAGCCAAAGTATAAATATGGCGTTAGTTTTGCGCCGAATTTGCGTCGAAAAAAACGACGCTAATTCGGTGCAAACGGAGTATAAATATGCCCCTAAGTCTTTTTTTCGAAGATTTTCTTCAGCGGGACGAACCTGCCAGTCCAATCTGACCTCCTGGAGCCCTTCTCCGGATACGCGATGCTGGAATCCTCGGTGGAGATTTTTACCTTCGGACTTAGTCGTTTTTTCGAGATGAAAATCCTTCGACCGGGTTAAACCTGGATCTTGATCCAACGTCCATGGAGCCTTCCTCGGATACGCTGGCTGGGAGGTCCCGGTCAACTTTTTAACTTCGGACTTAGGTGGTCATTCCAACATCAGCGGTAAAAGCCTCTTACCGCTGTCAGAAGACCACCGCCACGGCCGCGGTAAACCGCCACGGTCATTCTGACCCACAACACGGAAACCGCCAAAATACCCACACCCACAGAAGTCCGCCACACCAAAGGTCAGCGATAAACTGGCGAAACCAAAACCGACACCGTCACGCCAACAGAAATATGCCCACACTATCACGACCCACGAATCCACGCGGCGGTCTTTCAAACGCGGTATTCCATTGGCGGTACACACCACCGCGCTCAGAATACACACAAACCTACAAAACACAGCCACATTGGACAAATCGAAATACACACTTCTGATACACATACACACACCACTCCCACACACCCAATTAAATATAAAACACACACCCACATCACCCACAAACCCCTACAACCAAAAATTAGGAACGAGGCACAGAGAGAGACACCACCATCTACAAACTAGCAACCACAGGCACACATTACCATCACCCACATTACTTCCACGCACCGCACACAACACACCACTAAATATCACCCCACACATCACAACACACACCACCCCACACATCACCCACACCACCCCATGGCTCCGCAAAGACACCCCAGGTTTTCGGAGGAGGAACTCAGGGTCATGGTGGAGGAAATCATCCGGGTAGAGACACAGCTATTCGGATCACAGGTCCAGTAGACATCCATTGCCAGGAAGATGGAGCTATGGAGCAGAATAGTGGACAGGGTCAACGCTGTGGGACAGCACCCAAGAAATCGGGATGACATCAGGAAGAGGTGGAATGACCTACGGGGGAAGGTGCGTTCCGTGGTATCCAGACACCGCATTGCAGTGCAAAGGACTGGCGGCGGACCCCCACCTCCTCCCCCAGAATTTACAACATGGGAGGAGCAGGTCTTGGCGATCCTGCATCCTGAGGGCCTCGGCGGAGTATCTGGAAGAATGGACTCTGGTAAGTCACATCTTCACTACTTCATCCCCCCCACCCCACCTGCATGCCAATACATACCCCCACCCTCACCCCATCACTCCTACTCCTTGCAAATGTCTCACCATCACAACCCACCCATCCCAACACCAAGCCCTGCATGCGACCACAAAGCATGGACACCCATCATCAAAGCATGCCCACTGCACATACCCATCCCCCCCCCAAAGCCCCGTCACAAAAGCCCCCACACAGGAATGCAAGCACTGGGGGACACGGGCAGCCACCCATTGCACACCATGGCACACACAGATGCAATAATCATGCCTTTATACCCCTGCAGGACCCCAACGCAACGTCACCGCGCAGGAGTGTCCACAAATGTCCACCCCACCCCCAGAAGAGGCCCACAGCGATGACAGCAGATCTGTCGACCTGGATCAAGATGACCAGCCCGGCCCATCGGGGACCTCGGGACAGTCGGTTCCCCTCAGACAGCCACAGGCCACAGCAGACCTTCCCCCCTCTGGGAACACCAGCACAGCACCCACCCAGCGGGCCCATACCTCTGTCCCCAGGACACGTCAAGCAGCGGTGTGTCCACCACTACAGGGCATCCAGGTTAACCCACCACCCCAACAACAACAGGGACCTGGGGGCAGTGGCAGTGGGCACACGGTCCAGGGGACAGAGGCCCAGGGAAACAGGGGAACTGGGAGGGCTGCTCTGCGACGGGGGGGACAGGCCCAGGGAACCCACTCTCCATGAGGCCCTCACCACCATCATGGGAGCATACTACCGCTCCCAGGAGACGACGGCGACGGTACTGGCCAAGTGTCAGGAGACCCAGCGCCTGCAGGAGGAACATGATTTGGGGTTCAGGGAGGAACTAAGAACCATCAGTTCCACCGTGGGCACCATCGTAGGTGTGCTGAATGTGATAGCCACCTCATTGCAGCCCACGGTGGCACCACAAAGGGCCCCTGACACTAGCATGGACCAAGAACTGCCTACCACCTCCGCCGGCGCTAGTGGACAGGAGGCCCCGCCACAGGACCAACAGGCCACCAGCACCCCACCCCCTGCAGAAGGAGAACCACCCCGCAAGCGGTCCCTGAGATCCAGGAAGAAGACAGAGTAAGATGCCAAGACCCCTGCCAGCAAAGGATACCACCCTGATTGTCATCTCACTGTCCCACATTGTCACCCTGTCCATCCTTAAACTGCCCCAACTCCACTTTCCACAGGCATCTGGACAATGCACCTGTGATCCCAATAGTCTGGACTCTGCCATGGACATTCCTCCACCATCCCCCCTCACCAATTTGCAACCACCCCACAATATAGAGCACTCAAATAAACACAGTTATTGCACAAAAAACTCAGGAGTCTGGCTGTGATTTTGAACAAATGTATCAGACATTACCGTGCCAAAATGCTTATTTACATTGTGATGCCAACATACCAATGTCACACAGCTGTAGTCCATGGGTAAACAATTCTGAAATCGCAAAGGAAAGTGACAACTCAGTTACCATACACTGGGTGAAAACGACAGACAGGAGAGAGGTAGTAGTGGTTAAGTACATGTAGTAGGCAGCTATGTATTCTTACCTGTCTGTCATTGGAAATACTGCTGTATAACTGTGTTCCTGTTGTCTATGTCGTCCTCTTCTGCTTCCTCCTCTTCACTCTCCACAGGCTCCACAGCTGCTACAACACCACCATCTGGACCATCCTCCTGCAGAAAAGGCACCTGGCGACGCAAAGCCAGGTTGTGAAGCATGCAGCAGGCCACGATGATCTGGCACACCTTCTTTGGTGAGTAGAATAGGGATCCACCTGTCATATGGAGGCAGCGGAACCTGGCCTTCAGGAGGCCGAAGGTCCGCTCAATCACCCTCCTAGTTCGCCCATGGGCCTCATTGTAGCGTTCCTCTGCCCTTGTCCTGGGATTCCTCACTGGGGTCAGTAGCCATGACAGGTTGGGGTATCCAGAGTCACCAATTAGCCACACACTGTGCCTCTGGAGTTGCTCCATCACGTAGGGGATGCTGCTATTCCGCATGATGTACGCGTCATGCACTGAGCCAGGGAACTTGGCATTAACATGGGAGATGTACTGGTCTGCCAAACACACCATCTGGACATTCATCGAATGATAACTCCTCCGGTTTCTATACACCTGTTCACTCCTGTGGGGGGGACCAAAGCCACATGGGTCCCATCAATGGCACCTATGATGTTGGGGATATGTCCAAGGGCATAGAAATCACCCTTCACTGTAGGCAAATCCCCCACCTCAGGGAAAACGATGTAGCTCCGCATGTGTTTCAGCAGGGCAGACAACACTCTGGACAACACCTTGGAAAACATAGCCTGGGACATCCCTGATGCTATGGCCACTGTTGTTTGAAAGGACCCACTTGCTAGGAAATGGAGCACTGACAGAACCTGCACTTGAGGGGGGATTCCTCTGGGTTGGCGGATAGGTGACATCACGTCTGGCTCCAGCTGGGCACACAGTTCCAGGATTGTGGCACGGTCAAGCCTGTAGGTCAGTATGACATGTCTCTCTTCCATTGTCGACAGGTCCACCAGAGGTCTGTACACCGGAGGATGCCGCCATCTCCTCACATGTCCCAGTGGACGGGGCCTATGAAGGACAACAGCGAGCACAGAGTCAAACATCCCAGAGGTACGTAACCACAGCTTGCACAGAACACGATTCTTAATCCATAGAATGGCTTGTATGAGTGTTGAGGCAAGGCCTAGGTATGTGTGACGCAGTTAAAATATTAAGGCATGTGGGCCCCTGAAATGGCGGCTGCCTGACCTGTGAAGTGTGACAATGGGATGAGATAACTGCGCTGGCGTTGTACACCGTGGCGGTAGGCGGTCGAAGACCGCGACGCAATGCTGCATTGGTTAACATTGAACCCTATGGGTCCCAGGAGCCAATGACGATGTGCGCCGGCGGTCGCGGTACGCACCGCCGCGGACGTGACCGCCATTTTCTATCTGCTTAATCACTCGATACCTGATCTTCGACAGGAGAGGACCTACACTTGAAGTGCTGCTGTGACCTCGGTCTGGAAGAGACAATGGCTCGTGCATCTGGGGAAAGGGCCCCTGCCTTCACTGCAGAGGAGTAGGAGAAGCTCGTCGACGGGGTCCTCCCCCAGTACGCACAACTCTACGGTCCTCCAGACAAACAGGTAAATACACTGGGAGCATGCTGTATGGGCTATGCCTGTGTGGAGTGGGGTGGATGAAAGTTGGGGGGGAGAGGGGATGATTGAGGCGTGCATGAAACAACGGTTAGGTAGGGATGGGGGCCACTCACATTGACGGGCAGAAGGTAATGACTTCTCTTCTCCCTCCGTACTTTTCATATAGGTCAGCGCCCACCAGAAGGTAGATATTTGGCGTGCCATCGCCAAGGACGTCCGGACCCTGGGGGTCCACCGCAGACGTGGCACCCACTGCCGGAAGAGATGGGAGGACATCCGCCGCTGGAGCAGGAAGACGGCGGAGGCTCAGCTGGGGATGGCCTCCCAACGTGGGAGGGGTGCCAGTTGGACTTTGACCCCCCTGATGTCCCGGATCCTGGCGGTGGCCTACCCCGAATTGGATGGGTGCGTGAGGGCATCACAGCAGACACAAGTGGGTGAGTACACTCTCATTCTGCTGACTTTGCACGCAGTGGAGGTGTCTGGGTGGGGGAGGAGGGCTTATGGGGCGATAGAGGAGCTATCATCCTAGCCTGAGTAGAGTTGTTCAATACCATATTGCTAGAGGGGGGTCCTATCCAGAGCTGTTGGAAAAATGTGGTAATTTCACTGATATTGAAGCCAGGCAAGAACCCTCAACAGTGCCATTCTTATAGTCCAATATCCTTACTTAATTGTGATTATAAAGTCTTTACTGTTATTTTAGCGGACCATCTAAATAAAGATGCGGGCCACTTGGTGCATCAAAATCAGAGGGGATTCCTGCCTGGAAGAAATATGAGAGATCTCAATCATACTTTAATTAGCTCTATTGATCTGGCCACAACTCTGGATATCCCATTAGCTAGAGTGACAGTGGACGCTGCTAAGGCATTCGACTGTGTGAATTGGCAATATCTTATGACAGTGTTGGACTATTTTGGAATAGGCAATCCCTTAATTAATGTGCTAGCAAGGATCTGTAGTGCACCAACTGCAAAAATACTGGTAAATGGCAGGTTGTCGTCTGCAGTGAAGACAGAAAGGGGGAAGAGACAAGGCTGCACCGTCTCACCGATCATTTTTGATTTTTATATAGAGCCTTTCGCAGAGAGTTTGAGGTTAAATGAGCAGATAAAGCCTTTCGTAGCAGGAGATTTTCATAGGAAGATCGCCCTATATGCAGAGGATCTGATGGTATACACTTCTGATGTGACTTCTGCCCTTCCAAACCTTTTAAGCGAAGCTGTGGTTTTCTCGAAGATGGCTGGCTATGAGATAAATGAGGAAAAAACAGAGATAATGATATGTAAACAGAATAGTGAGGATCCTAGAAGGATCTCGGAGATGAGGTACTTAGGTATTAGAATAACTCAGGACATGGGAAAGTTAACGGATAGAAATCTGGAGAAAGTGGCCGGTGAGGTTGGGGTTCTTTTGAAAAAATATGGGAATCTGCTACTTATTACTAAAAGGTGGGTTAACTTAGTAAAGATGTCTATCCTGCCAAAAATTACCTTTCTATTTGATAACATCCCCCTAAATGTTTATAGAAATTTCATTTCAACTCTGCAAGGGTAGATAACCTCATTCATCTGGGCCAGTAAAGGCATACACCTATCTCGTGTGTTCCATTAAATATGTGTGTTGGATGTGTGTCCAGTCCCTGGCCAGTGCTGGGTGTGAGTATGTTAAAGGTATTGGTATCAGTGCAGTTGTTGTGTTGTTGTTATGAGTTTGTATGTTATGTGGGGTTTTGTTAACCTAGGCCTTGGCTGTGTTGTCGTTCGTATCTGTGTGGTATTGACATGTAGTGTGTGTGTTTGATGGCTGAAGTGTGCGGAATGTGTATATGTGGGTGTCCTTGATGCAGTATGTGAGTGTGTTTGTCACTATGCTGTTATATGTGTGTGCAGCCCTTCGCATCAACCCCCTATGGTATGTTTTGTAAACATACAAATTACCGCATTTTATTAAAAACAGGTCAGTGTACTTACTAACTTTTGTTGTCAACCTCGTTGGTGATGATCTCACTGTCTTTCGGTGAGCTGGAGCAGTGGGATGACATCCAGTTGTGGTTCCATGGCAGCTCCCGATGTGTTTGGCTTCCTGAAGGTGAGTGTCTCACTTTGTTGTGTCCGTTTCTGCCTCCTGATGCATGGTGGTTGGACTGTGGTGGTCACATTGGCAGTGTGCATCCTCCTAATAGGTCTCCGCCAGACTGTTTTTGCCTCCAGACAACTGCTGCAGTCTGTGCTGGCTGGTGGTCTATGTGTGCACCACCGCCAAACTCATAATTTGGCGGTCTGCCCCGCTGGCCTGTTGGTGGTCAGACCGGCAACGTTGCGGTTTTCGCACTGCCAAACTAGTTATCAGCCCCTTAATATGTAACGTCCCACACAGACCTGCTGTGGGTAAATCTATTTTATATCTAGGGACTCCCTGAAACAGATACAGGTTCCTGGGGCAGGGAAAATTCAACAAAAGAGATGTATACAAAACATTTCCCACAGACAAAAAAAAACACATTTTTAATTTATAATCATGGTACGATTCCAGCGATCAAGATACACATTTCATCCACTTTTGTTTTATTTTGGTATAACAATTTATAATCCTATCAAATATTATCCTATCACAATGTCTGATTAATAAGACAGCTAAAGGAAAAGCACTCCATTCTTTACTGCACAATCAAACATCCTCAAACGTGTCACAATCATACATTTATTCCTCAATCTACATGTACTTCATTTCCAAGAAATTGTTTGAAATCTTACCACAATACTCTATATACAATATACAGTGCAATAAGCCAGGCAATCCAAGTTTATCAATTCTATAATTGTAGATACAATATTGTAGTCATAGTATTCCTCAAATAAACAACAATTTAGCTGAATTTCTTAGATCATGAACTTTGTGGCTCCGAGTGCTGTTAACTATCCACCTTAGCTTTCATTAATATATATTTTACTTTCTCGCTATCGTTTGTATAAGTGGCTCAAGTGATTTTTCATTTCTTTTATTTTCCTATGTGCATTTCGGCGAATATCATTTATATAAGTGGCTCAATTGATTTTTCATCTCTTTTATTTTTCTATGTGCATTTTGGCGACTCTCGCCTTCTTCAGAAAAGCCACTTCTCAGGTAATCTAGATGTAGAAAAACAACTGTAAATAAACTCAACATATATCATGACTGAGCCAAGAATCGCCACTCCCAAAAATAAACATAAAAAGTGCTCTGAGGCATCAGTGGAATAGTCAGGACAGTTGACCTCTAGAGTTTCAAGTATTGACGCCATAATTCATTTTCCATACTCATAAGTCCTAACTGAAACAATAAAAAGGGGAGAATAGGTGTGTACATATAAGGCTGGCCTTAGAAATTATAAACCTTGGGCAGAGTTGTCTTTAGCCTCATCTCCACCATAACATATGGGAGTATCCTTCAAATTTCTCTCCATAACAACTGCCTTCCTTCTTTGTTTATAAAACAAATACCATAACAGTAGCCGTTTTAATATAGAGTATGTGGAGTAAGAAAGCCGATTACACCCTCAAATTGCGTGTCAAACAAAACAAATTAAACAGAAGCTAAACAAAAGATCCATTATAACCCCAAGCGGAGTATATATCAAACTGTGTTAAACAGAAAATGGTTCGGGTAGCTCCCGAATTTCATTCTGAATTGACATAACAAAATATAAAAAAGCCTGATATCGCGCACATTGCCTATAGGGCAGCTGTGCATCAATATTACTGCTAAGGGGAATGCCGTAATGGGAGAATGTAGCGATGAAACTAGGAATAAAAATATTGATCTACCTAAATTTTGCGATAGAGGAGTGTGTTCCCAATGTACACAGGGGAGAGCTATATTCCTACTTCATATGGAGACCGGGTACCTTTACGATGGAATACTTGCTAAGGGAAAAAAGTATGAAGGACCGCTATTAAGCTCAAGCCACATAAGAACTGACTCCAGACAGTATATGTAGTTCTCAATTCCCAATCTCAGCTCATGATAAGATAATGAAGTATTAGGCAACCTAATACTTCGCACGATATCCCCAATGTGTTATAGATATATATTAACTCCACTAGAAAACATATTCAAAGAAAAATAAAACAGAAGCAGAAATCCCTATGCAGCTTACTGAAAAAATGTTAATGAGTGAAGTAGTAGAAGCAAAAGAAAATATTAAGAAATCTCAAGCGTTAGATGTTATCAAACAAAAATTGGCAGAAGTGGAGAAGGAAATGACTTCCCCCACTATTTGAGCAAAAAGAAGACAGATAAGTTGAAGAAAGATATCCGGTACTTCTCAAAGGATAAAGTACATCCTTATTTATCGGCAATCTACTTTCATCAGTGACAGTACAACAATGAAGAAGTATTAGGACAGGATTGGAGGACAAAGAAAGTTGTTCCTTTCTCTGAAACTTCAGATTCTAGAAATGAAGGAAGTTCGAACTAGTTTGATAAAACAGGCAGAAGAATACAGTTTGAACCGAGCTTGGGCAGAAGCTCTTCTATTTTTAGCCAGGCACGGGGTCGAATCTCAAGTAACTATAACTCGCACCTTTGCCATTCCCTGCTAATTATCCCACAAATTACAGCACTTATCACATCTTTGATAACATCATTGATAATATCAATGTAATATTTGAACTAAAATATTTCATAAAAAAATGTGCATGACGAGGGTGCAAGTTATAGTTAACTTAGGGCACGAGTTTTAGTTAATTGAAATAACTCAAAATATTAATTTCTATGGTTTTGTTTGTTTAAAATGTGAGCCTAACCATAACGTCCCTGTAACCCTTGTTTTTTAAGTGAATATATATATATATATATATATATATATATACATATATATATATATATATATATTTTTTTTTTTCATTTACAAAACCAAAGATTACAGGAATGTGATATGATCTGAAAATACTTGCACAAAACCATAGAAATTCAGAAGCTATAGTTATGGTTATCCTTATGGTTAGCTCAAGTAACTTGTGCCCTAAGGTAACTATAGCTCATGCCCCCACCGTGCCTGAAGCCAGGCATTGCAGCCAACCCATTATAACTATACCCACCACTATAACTACCCAACCCCACACCACGCATGGCCTTTGGCTGTGCTTGGCAGGGGTTGGTCGCAGGTGCTGACCTGCAGCCAGGCCCTGCAGCCAATCCCTTTTAACCACCCAAACCAAAACCACACAGACCTTCAGCTGTGCATGCCAGGTGTTACCCATTAACAAATGGAGGAGAGGGGCCCATGCAGCCTGCCTCCCAGGGCTCATTTAAGCCCCAGGGACTTCATCTCCCGGGGACCCACCCATGTCTCCTTTGTGCCCCCCCCGGGCACCCGTGTGCAATGGAACTGTAGTGGGAGCCTCAAGGCCCCACAGTTCCAGCTGGCTCCCCACCTCCTGCCTGAGCAGGCATTGCTATTGCACACAGAGAGATGCTAAACATGCATTTTCCTGTGTGCAAGAGCAATCCAGCGGGGGAGTACTTTGACAGCTCCCGCCTACTAGAACCAGAGTGTTTGCTCTGACTTGATGGGAGCTGGCATCGCTTGAGATAACTGGAGATAACTATAACTTATGAGTTTCAGTGCTTTTTTTAACAGTATGTTTTAACTGACATTTTTACCTAGTTACATCTATCTATCTATCTATCTATATATCTATCTATCTATCTATCTATCTATTCATCCTTCCATCCATCTCTATATATACATCTATCTACACATCTTTATAAATCAGCATCCATTTTCCAACCAACTGGACACAGTACATATCAGTATCAACTCATTGTAATATCGGGCATGACAACGGGAATTATTATGTGATTATTCCAGGAAGGGAAATTACCCTCTTAAAATATACTAAATATGATTTTATAGAGAAAGGAAAGGTTACATGTGTGCTCCCAAACAAGGTGGCTGTAACTGTATTATCTCCAAAGGTACAAAACTAGCTGTTCCTCTGTAGTTCATTTCTTGCACACTACACTTTCTAGTGATAAAAAGAAAGATTTCTTCCTGAGATGTCCGAAAATCATTCCCGGAGAGATGACTTGACTCACCGACGTTGTTAAATTTCGCAATAAAAAGTGACTGTGCATGTCTAAACTTCAAAGTGCTAAGACTTTCCCTATAAATGTGTTGCAGATTGCAACACACATCTTCACATAAAAATATTAAAGTTCTTTAACTCCACTGATCCATCATAATTACGGAATAAAGAGCTTTAGTGCAATATATTAAGTGCTACCCTGAGTCTATTGCTTAATAGTTAAAACATAAGTTGCTTATTCAGATGTGTTAATTAAAATTTTTACTCTCCTTTAGTCAATTATAGTGATAAAGGAGTAAGGGGCTAAGTGCCACATAAAGTGCTTCCTCAGTCCATTACACAATGGTAAAAAGTATCAACATCAATCATTGCACTGAGTGATGACTGAATATTGAGGTGCCTATTTTGATGTCCTAGTCATAAATGTGTTTTCCTTTAATCAATTATAGTAATTAAAGTGCTAAGTGCCACATAACATGTTTTCTCAATCTATTACACATTAATCAATTGCACCAGACTCCAGGGCATATTTACAAGAAAGTGGAGCAGGGCAGCACACCAAGTGATGTTGGTGTGCTGCCCTGCGCCACAGGTAAAAGGCAAAAATACACTTTATTTACAAAATACAGTACATTTCTGCCCTCTCCCTCTGTGCTGGTGCCCTTTTGTCTGCCTAGCACCAATGAAGGCACCCTTGCACCATGGTGCAAGGGTGCTTGCGTTGCATGCAGGATTGGTTTTGTGCAGGAAGGGGCATCTTCTGGCACAAAAACAAGCCATTGAGGTGTTTTTCTCTTTCTATGTGTTCTGCAATATGCAGCACACATAGAAAGAGGAAGAAACAAGGAGAAATAAGCAGATTTCTTTTTGTTATGACTTCCCTAGAGATGAGAATAGTTTTGATGCATTCCCAGGATTACATAGACTTGTGAATCTGGTAATGCCTCAAAACCTATGGGTGTTGCAATGGAAAACCTACTGCGACACCCATGGAATGCCCCTTGATGCAGAGTAAGCAAAACAGCAACTTTCGCTGCCTTGCCTTACTCCATTTCTACGAGGCTATGAAATGCCACACAAAGTAGATTTGTATGACCTCATGGACATGGGTCTGCACTGCTGGAGTATCAAAAAAGTGATTCACCGGTGACACAAGGGGCTTGTAAATATGCCCCTCATATCCCAAGTAATTGTACTAGTGCAAGGATAAGGTATCAGATGCTAGGATAAGGCGACATATGCTTTAATAGACAGCTCTTCCAAACAAGAGCTTCTTGTCCATGTAAACCAACCCATGAAATCCTGTACCTCCTCTTTCTTGGTACATGGAGATATCCTGCTCCTTCCACAATTATGTAAAAGAGTACCATTCTCTACACATTCTTTTTTTTCATCTGACCTGATAGTCAAATGATCCTTTAACATACAGCACATTGGCTCAAAAGTATTAAACAAATCCCCTCATTGTCCAAAACTTATAAATGGACATGAAGTTTAGCATCTGTATTATGACCACATGGTATCTCTTTATCAAAAATCAAAATTAATCTGGATTATTTTCTTCTCAGTTCATTTTCATTGTCACCTACTCAGGAATTAGCTCTTTTGTGTTTAATTCCACATTATTTGAACTCTGATAAGAACTTTGATGGTATTGTTCAAAGTGGTTGGCCATTGGGTAAATTGTATCTCCATTTTTGGGAGAATTCTTATTTTCAAGTTTTTAATCATGCTTCCAATGTAGAGCTTTTCCACAGCCACACTCAAGTGCATATATGACAGTCTGTATTGCAAGTTATTCTCTCCTGTATTGTGGTTGTACGTCCCTCAAAAGTTTTATATGATTTTTGGTTTTGTCAATATTGGCAGACTTTACAGGTACTACATTTAACAAAACCCTTTAAACATTCCAATAGCCAATCAGTTCCTTTATGGGATAAAAAAAGCTCCTGATTAAATTTCAATAAATTACCTTGTTTTACCGGAGGCTATTAATGGACCAGGGGCAATGATTTTTTTTGTTTTTAATGCTTATCTTTCTCTAAAATGTGCCAATTATTTTTAAAGATTTTTTTACCATTTGATTGTGCCCAATTGTACTCCAGAAATAGTCTTCATGTGTTTCATTACTTTTCCTTTGTTTTGGCCTCTCATCATTTCCCTAAAGTAAGGAATCTCTCTGCTTTTCAAGGGCTCTTTCCTAAGCATGTCTAGGAACACTTAATAGGTTTCCACGTTGAATGAATCTTTTAGTCATCTCGATCACTTCTCTCTCATATTAATCTTCAGTGGAATAAATTCTCCTTGCCCTTAACATATACCTGTACAGTATGGTTGTGGGAAGCTGGGTTTTGGTTGTAGTACCTCCCCCACACACTTTTTGCTTGGAACCTGATGTGGTTTTGAACTGTAAGTTCCCTGGGCCGCTGCTAAACAGGTTTCCAGGGCCAGATCTCTTTCCCCAAAACCGTACTATGTTTTGTACTTCAGCCACCTTTGTAAGTCCATAGTGAATGGCATCCCAGTACCTAGGGCATGGTTACTGAAGGGGACCCCCAGAGCTGCAGCACCAATTCTGACACTCTGAGAGGCTCCACGCAAACCTCATGCAGACTGCCATTGCAAGTGCATGACAAGGTGTATTTAAAAGTTGGAGACTTGACATGGCACTTACCAAGAGTGCCATGCCCACTAACACTGCATGCAATATAGGTAGGCCACCCCTCTGGCAGGCCTTACAGCCCTAAGGCAGGGTACACTATAATGCATGTGAGGGCATATGTGTGCATGAGAAAATATGCCCCCACTGTATGTTTGCACAATCTTAAGGCATAGTAAGTGTACAGAGAAGCCATAGCAAATACATGTATTGGACACTGTCATTATGAGTTCCCCAGCTACACAATGGTCTCCCTGAATACTGGGTTGTTTGGTACCAAGCAACTCAGACAAATAAATCTACACTGCTGCCACTGTTGGATACATTAATAGGTGAACCAAGAGGACACCTTAAAGGTTCCACCAGCATAACCTGACAGTCCAGAATGGTTGCTGACTGGTCTTAACGAGCCAGTTACCACCAGCCAGAAGTCAGGACTCCTGGGGTGAGAGTCTCTGCTCTCAGGAGCCAGAACACAAAGTCCTTCATGGGTGGAGGTGTTACACCTCCACCCCAGGCAGGCACCCTACACCAGAGGTCAGCTTCAAAGGCTTTACCGCCTTTGAACACTGACCTCTACCTCTACTGCTACCAGTAGATGGCCACCCAATAGTTTTCCCCTATTTTGAGCAAGACAACCAGCAGGAAAACGTACCCAGAGTGGACAGAGTAGCCATCCCCATCATGCACCACCCCCAGAGGTGTGGCAAGTGAGTTGACCACTCTATTTCATTTTGCTCCAAATTGGATAGTAAGAAAATAGACAATCAGGGTTAGGGATGTGACACTTTCCCACAGGAAGTGGTCACTTAGTAGGTGTACCCACCCTAAGATAGGTGGCCCATTGGCCACTACCAAGTACGCCACCTAATGCCCACTAAATGCAGTATTTAGACCAGGAACAAAGAAAACTCAAGCCACGAGAACAGAAGAACTGCTTCACAAGGAAAAAGGTGTCAAATGCTGCCTGCTGCTCCTAGGACTCGAGAATCAGTGCTGAGGTGTCACCTGGAAACCTGAAGGACTCCACAAAACCCGAAAACACCTACAGCCTTCTGAAAAGCACGAAGACCTTCCCTCAGAGTGAAGGTATCACTCTCTTGCAACTTACCTGCAAGAAACCAGTGAAGTCCATATCACTGACTGGCCACTGACCAATGAACCAGACACAGCAGCCCAACCGAAATCCTCCTGACAGACCCAAAGTACAAAACCTACCAGTGTGTCAAGTTTGGTGGCACTGCACCTTTAAGGGCCTGAGCAGTACCATTGCTCAGGGTACTGGATCCCCAACATAAGACACCAAGAAGCAAAGTCCACTCCAGACTCTCTAAAGTCCACAAGCAAGCACAAGTCAAAGTACCCCCAGGGTGGCCTTGCTGACCTACAATCTACCTTCCAAGTGACCTGGTAATGACTCCAAGGACTCTCTGATGCAGGACTCTTGACTGACTTATCTGCACTGCACCTGGCCTCACTTTTCCCCACATCAGAAAACCAGCTGTGCTCTATGGGCCTGTAACCCCTTTTGACCTCTACACTCCAAGGAATCCCACCAGACTTACCTTTAAGTCCTTCTGTGCAATGTGTTTCCAAGCGGTCCCCTTCTCCGTTGTTCATCATCTCCAAGACTTTCAGCCACTGCTCCAGCTTGAACTGGAAACCACCCGAACTTCTCCAGGTGACTCACAGGACATCTCGATTACCTCAACCGAAAAGTAGAAGGTGACACTTGTGAGAGCAGTGCCTGATTTTATATGCAGTTTTTCCCATTTCCTCCTACGGTACGTAATGTTGGACTTTTTTGCTTATGAAGGGTCATCCCCAATCTTTTTGCCTCCTAACTCCTATTTTTTCTGACCTGTTGCTGTTGGCTTTTGAGCTCTGAGCACTTTACCACTGCTAACCAGTGCTAAAGTGCACATGCTCTCTGTGTAAATTGTATTGTTGATTGGTTTATCCATGATTGGCATATTTGATTTACTAGTAAGTCCCTAGTAAAGTGCAGTAGATGTGCCAGAGTCTGTAAATCAAATGCTACTAGCGTCCTGCAGCACTGGTTGTGCCACCCACATTAGTAGCTCTGTAATCATGTCTGTAATCATGTAATCATGTAATCATGCCATTGCAGTGTCTGGGTGTGCAGTTTTAACTCTAAATACGACTTGGCAAATGTACCCACTTGCCAGGCCTAAACCGTCCCTTCACTTACATGTCAGACACCCCTAAGGTAGGCCCTAGGTAGCACCAAGGACAGGGTGCAGTGTATGGTTAACGGAGGACATATAGTAATGTGTTTTATATGTCCTGACAGTGAAATATTGCTAAATTAGTTTATCACTGTTGCAAGGCATGTCCCTCTCATAGGTTAACATGGGGGCTACCTTTAAATCTGATTAAAGTGTATTCCCTTTGGGAGTGGATGGACATAGGGAGTTTGGGGTGTCAAATGCTGCCTGCTGCTCCTAGGACTCGAGAATCAGTGCTGAGGTGTCACCTGGAAACCTGAAGGACTCCACAAAACCCGAAAACACCTCCAGCCTTCTGAAAAGCACGAAGACCTTCCCTCAGAGTGAAGGTATCACTCTCTTGCAACTTACCTGCAAGAAACCAGTGAAGTCCATATCACTGACTGGCCACTGACCAATGAACCAGACACAGCAGCCCAACCGAAATCCTCCTGACAGACCCAAAGTACAAAACCTACCAGTGTGCCAAGTTTGGTGGCACTGCACCTTTAAGAGCCTGAGCAGTACCATTGCTCAGGGTACTGGATCCCCAACATAAGACACCAAGAAGCAAAGTCCACTCCAGACTCTCTAAAGTCCACAAGCAAGCACCAGTCAAAGTACCCCCAGGGTGGCCTTGCTGACCTACAATCTACCTTCCAAGTGACCTGGTAATGACTCCAAGGACTCTCTGATGCAGGACTCTTGACTGACTTATCTGCACTGCACCTGGCCTCCCTTTTCCCCACATCAGAAAACCAGCTGTGCTCTATGGGCCTGTAACCCCTTTTGACCTCTACACTCCAAGGAATGCCACCAGACTTACCTTTAAGTCCTTCTGTGCAATGTGTTTCCAAGCGGTCCCCTTCTCCGTTGTTCATCATCTCCAAGACTTTCAGCCACTGCTCCAGCTTGAACTGGAAACCACCCGAACTTCTCCAGGTGACTCACAGGACATCTCGATTACCTCAACCGAAAAGTAGAAGGTGACACTTGTGAGAGCAGTGCCTGATTTTATATGCAGTTTTTCCCATTTCCTCCTACGGTACGTAATGTTGGACTTTTTGGCTTATGAAGGGTCATCCCCAATCTTTTTGCCTCCTAACTCCTATTTTTTCTGACCTGTTGCTGTTGGCTTTTGAGCTCTGAGCACTTTACCACTGCTAACCAGTGCTAAAGTGCATATGCTCTCTGTGTAAATTGTATTGTTGATTGGTTTATCCATGATTGGCATATTTGATTTACTAGTAAGTCCCTAGTAAAGTGCAGTAGATGTGCCAGAGTCTGTAAATCAAATGCTACTAGCGTCCTGCAGCACTGGTTGTGCCACCCACATAAGTAGCTCTGTAATCATGTCTGTAATCATGTAATCATGTAATCATGCCATTGCAGTGTCTGGGTGTGCAGTTTTAACTCTAAATACGACTTGGCAAATGTACCCACTTGCCAGGCCTAAACCGTCCCTTCACTTACATGTCAGACACCCCTAAGGTAGGCCCTAGGTAGCACCAAGGACAGGGTGCAGTGTATGGTTAACAGAGGACATATAGTAATGTGTTTTATATGTCCTGACAGTGAAATATTGCTAAATTAGTTTTTCACTGTTGCAAGGCATGTCCCTCTCATAGGTTAACATGGGGGCTACCTTTAAATCTGATTAAAGTGTATTCCCTTTGGGAGTGGATGGACATGGGGAGTTTGGGGTCTCCGAGCTCACAATTTAAAAATACATCTTTTAGTAAAGTTGATTTTAAGATTGTGTGTTTGAAAATGCCACTTTCAGAAAGTGAGCATTTTCTTGCTTATACCATTTCGGTGACTCTGCCTGTTTGTGGATTCACTGTCTGGGTCAGTTTGACAGTTGGGCTCGTTGCACCTCACACTAGACAGTGACACAAAAGGAGCAGGGGTGTAGTCTGCATCTCCTGATGAGCCATCTGTGCTAGGAGGGAGGGGAGGAGTGGTCACTTACACCTGAAAGGGCTGTGCCTGTCCTCACACAATGCAGTCTCCGACCCCCTGGTGAGTGTCTGGGGCCTTGCCTGGGCAAGGCAGGATTTCACATTCAAAAGAGACTTTTCTTTGAAGTAGGCCTACTTCAAAGGAGAAATTGGGTATAAGAAGGGCACCCAAAACCACAGATTTTAGAACACTTCTGGAAACAGGAGGAACCTCTGCCTGGAGAAGAGCTGAAGAGCTGAGGACGAAGAGCTGCCCTGCCTGTGGTCCTGCTTTGTGGCGCTATCCTGCAGTTGCTGCTTCTGCCAGAGTAAGAGGGCAAAGACTAGACTTTGTGTGCCTTCCATCTTGTGAAGAAATCTCCAAGGGCTTGATTTAGAGCTTGCCTCCTGTTGTTTGAAGTGTCAGGGACAGCAAAGACTTCTCTCTGCCAGCACCTGGAGTCTCTGGAGAGACTCCTGCTCTGACAAGTAGTGCCCTATCCAGTCCCTGGGCCCTTGAAAGGAAAGCTGGTGGAAATCCAAGGAAATCGACTTAGGACTACTTCTGACCGCTGCTGCTGCTGAATCCGGTGATGCCGCCTGCAACCGACTCCGTGATCTTCGCTGGAATGCGACGACCTTCGCAGGCCCGACGCCGCTGCAGCCCCGCTGAAGTCCGTGACTCCGTGGAAGTCGCTGCACCACATCATGACCGATGCTGCTCGAAGTGCACAGATTCAACGTTTCGTACAGACGCCGCGATCCCCGACTTCGCGCATCAACTTGTTTTCACTCTTCACCAAAAGGTACTGTACTAGGGGGTCTACTTGACTCCGTGTCGGGCACCGCTGGTGTCGGATTGTTGGGAACGACTCTGTCACAACGCCGTGTTAACACCTCATCGAAGCATTTTGTGCTTCTAAGCGCTATTTTTGAGTTTAATTTCTATAAATTCATAACTTGACTTGTGTATGTCAGATGTTTGTCGTTTTGGTCTTGTTTTGTTTATAGAAATATTTCCTATTTTCTTAAACTGGTGTTGTGTAATTTTGTAGTGGTTTAATTAAGTTACTGTGTGTGTTGGTACAAATACTTTACACCTAGCACTCTGAAGTTAAGCCTACTGCTCTGCCAAGCTACCAAGGGGGTAAGCAGGAGTTAGCTGAGGGTGATTCTCTTTTACCCTGACTAGAGTGAGGGTCCTTGCTTGAACAGGGTGTAACCTGACTGTCAACCAAAGACCCCATTTCTAACATTGGTGATCAGCGGTTGGAATTTATACTTATATTTGTACTTGACATACAGTGATTAAGTGTACACTACTGTTTTGATCTCAGACCACTATGTGACCACATACTACTTGTTTGGTGATCTTTCATTTTTCTCGTTGGGACTCCTTTTTGTTCTACTTCCATGATTTTGCTGATCCCTTGACTGATTCTTTCTACTTTATTGGAAACTTGTTTTCTGCCGTTGGAACTTTGCACTTGTTGCCATCATGTCTCAATCTGGAGATGCAACAGCTGGAGCTGTGTTTAAATTAGGGAAACTGAAGAGGTACTCAGTTGCTCAATTGAAACAGTTCTGTGAAGAACTTGCATGTCCCGTTGAGAGCTCTGCCAGGAAGGGGGAGCTGCAAAAGGCACTGAGGGCCTGGGTGACAGTCAAGGAGCCTGGGGGGCACACAGAGGATGAGGATGAGTTAGTGCAGAGTCTACACAGTTGTGTAGGGGAGGTACCTGTTACAACTGGGGGAAGGGTCTCCGGGAGACGTAGCAGTAGGTCCTCCAAGGGTCTGACCCCTGCAGAGTTGCAGGACAGACAGGCAGAGAGGGCTCACCAGTTGGAGTTAGAGAGGATGAGGAAGGGATTGCAAGAGAAGAGGAGGGACGTAGAGATAAAAAAGGATGATTTATGCTTACAAGCTTAACTTGAAAGAACTGGAAGTCATGAGGGCTGAGCCCAGCTGGAATGGTAGCAGCAACAATATTATATCCAGTGCTGCTGAAGAAGTGCACATGCCCAGAGATAAGGTGCCTTACTTGAAGGAGGGAGTTAACACACACCAGGAGGTTCAGGGGTATGAGGTAACTCCAGTGATGCACAGGGCCCCTGAGGTGGATTGGGTAACTGGCATGGGGATTCATATTCCTACTGGTGGGAGGGACACTCTACTGACTCTAGGTAAAAGTGACAGTGAGAGGGGTTTCCCCCAGGTAGAAGTCCTGGTTATGGAGTGTGAAGACATCCCAGAAGAGTGTGGGTTGAGTGTCAGGGACAGTCAGGTACTGTCTTACCAGTCTCAGGAGGGTGATGTGGGGTACTTTTTCAAGGCTGAGTCACTGGATGGTTGGGTGAAGGGTACTTTGGTTAATTCATGTGAGGGGCTGAGTGATGTAATTGCTGGAGAGCATAGTCCTTATTTTCCAGAGCTACGCCAACACCAGGTGGAGTGTGAGTTCTCTGACCCCAGGGAACTTACACAAGAGGCAGACCTCTGGGTGAGTACCAGAGAGTCTGAAGAGGCATTTGGGGGTGCTCCGGAAGGAAGTGGCCTAGGTATTTCCCAACCAGGTGAGGTAGGGAAGGATTGTAGTGTCCCAGGTAGGTCCCAGTCTAGTGGGATGGGTGAGGGACCCCATGTCCAGTCTCAGAGGAGAGGGAATGGGGGATGGACTGTGGCCCAAGGTTGCCAAGATCCGGTCCCAGGTCCTGGAGGGTTCCATGAGGGAACACCATGAGGAGAGCCTAGCCTGTACTGTACGGCCATCTGTTGAGGGACACCCCACAGTGTCAGGAGAACTTGGGGGGGGCGGCTGTAGCCAGCGTCCCACCAGTTCTAGTGTCTGGCAGTACCACTCCTAGTGAGGGGGTGCAGAAGTCCAGACAGAGGGTTGAGAGGGGGTTGCGGACCCCAGTGGAGAACCTGGAGGGTCAGGGGTCAGCTCTGAGAGCAGAGGCCCCCAGGAATGACCTAGGTGAGACCATTTCTGGGTTGGGGGGAATCCAGACTCTGTCAGATGGGCAGAGGTCAGGAGACCTGCGCCAGACAGACTCTTGTGTGGCCCTTGAGGATGGTGTGTCCCTTGAGGGGGGTAAGTGTGCCCCCCTGGAAGTCCTGGTGTGCCAGGCAATGGTTCAACCGCAGGGTGGTGACTCTGGGTTGGATGACCAGGTTCAGGGGGTAAACTCTGACCTGGTGGGGCGGTAGGTATGCCCCCTAGGAATTCCTGGGTTGCCAGGCAGTGGTCCAGTCTGTGAGTACAGACCCTGGACTGGAGGATCAGGTGCAGGGGGTAAACCCTGACCTGAAGGAGGGGGTGGTTTGCCCAATCCCCCCCCCGGTGTGATTTCAAGGGGTACTCTCCCTCAGGGGGGTGCAGAACTCTAAGAATAGGGGCAGGGGAGAGAGAGACTCACCCATGACCCTAGTGCAATCTAAGGGTACAGACCCTGGATTGGAAGGCCAGGTTCAGGGTGCCCCCCCTGACCTGGAGGAAGGGGCTACTGCTAACAGTTCCCCTACCATGTTGTCTTCTTGGGGGGCCACTCCTAGTTGGGGGGTGCAGGGCCCCAGAAGGGAGGGCAGGGAGAGGGAAGCCTCACCTCTGGCCCTGGTCTAACCTGAAGGTACAGAACCCAGGTTGGAGGACCAGTTGCAGGTTAACAACCCTGCACTGGTGGAAGAATTGTGCAGGACTGCTTCTACAAGCACCCTGACAATTTTTGACTCTAGGGGTGCCGTTCCTGGAGGGAGGGTACAGAGCCCCAGAGGGGAGGACCAGGGTCAGGTGGTCATCCCTGAACTGGTTGAAGGGAACATGGTCAAAGTGTGCCAGGCACCTGGGGCTACTGCCCTCCACTCTCCAAATTCACAGTGGTTGGAGAAGCCTGAGGTTGGGCTCTCATCCCTGACAGTTGTCAGGGGTCACTGTGGCTTTCTGTCCTGGTGGACAGAGTTGCCCCTGGGGGATGGACGAGAGTCACACCCCGGGGGTGGAGTGGCCAACACCACTGTGTTGGCCCTGGTGGTACTATCTGCCCATTGGGATACATCTGTGAGCAAAGTAAAGTTAGGTGCTGCACAGATGGTATCTGCAGATGTGGAGAAGGGTTCCCCATGGGTTAGCTTAGTGGGCCCCGAGAGTATGGACAGAGGGATCCAACTAGAGTCAGAAAGGCGTAGAACTGGAACATGCCCCTGCTGTTGCGGGCCTGGGTCCTTGTTCTATCACCCCAATCAGGGAAGTACATCAAGGTATTGATTGTTCTCCCCTGGCTTTAGGCTGGTAGGGGGTCGTGTTGGACTTTTTTGCTTATGAAGGGTCATCCCCAATCTTTTTGCCTCCTTACTCCTATTTTTTCTGACCTGTTGCTATTGGCATTTGAACTCTGAGCACTTTACCACTGCTAACCAGGGCTAAAGTGCATACGCTCTCTGTGTAAATTGTATTGTTGATTGGTTTATCCATGATTGGCATATTTGGTTTACTAGTAAGTCCCTAGTAAAGTGCACTAGAGGTGCCAGGGTCTGTAAATCAAATGCTACTAGTGGGCCTGCAGCACTGATTGTGCCACCCACATAAGTAGCTCTGTAATCATGTCTCAGACCTACCATTGCAGTGTCTGTGTGTGCAGTTTTAACTGTAAATACGACTTGGCAAGTGTACCCTCTTGCCAGGCCTAAACCTTCCCTTACATGTCAGACACCCCTAAGGTAGGCTCTAGGTAGCCCCAAGGGCAGGGTGCAGTGTATTGTTAAGGTAGGACATATAGGCCCTAATTACAACCCTGGCGGTCGGTGTTAAAGCAGCGGTAATACCGCAACAGGCCGGCGGTAAGAAAAATGGAATAGGCATGATTATTGCATCTGTGTGTGCCATTGTGTGCAATGGGTGGGTGACCCTGTACCCCAGTGCTTACATTCTTGTCTAGGACCTTGTGTGATAATTGTTTTGGGGTCTGTGTGGATATGTGTAGTGGACATGCTTTGGTGATGGGTGTCCATGTCCTTTGTTGTTGCATGCAGGGCTTGGTGTTGGGATGGGTGGTTTGTGATAGTGGGACATATCTGAGGTGTTGGAGTGATGGGGTGAGGTTGAGGGTGGGGGTATGTGATAGCATGCAGGTAGGGTGGGGGATTTGGTAGTAAAGATTTGACTTACCAGACTTCATTCCTCCTCCTACTCCTGCGAGGCCCTCAGGATGCAGAATAGCCAAGACCTGCTCCATACATGTTGTTAGTTGTGGGGGAGGAGGTGGGGGTCCACCACCAGTCCTCTGTACTGCAATCTGGTGTCTTGAGACCACAGAACGCACCTTCTCCGTAGGTCGTTCCACCTCTTCCTGATGTCACCCCTAGTTCTTGGATGCTGTCCCACTGCGTTGACCCTGTCCACGATTCTGCACCATAGCTCCATCTTCCTAGCTATGGAGGTGTCCTACACCTGTGATCCAAATAGCTGTGGCTCTACCCAGATGATTTCCTCCACCATGACCCTGAGCTCCTCCTCAGAGAACCTGGGGTGTCTTTGCGGTACATGGGGTGGTGTGGGTGATGTGTGAGGTGGTGTTGGTTGTGATGTCTGAGGGAATGTGTTTGTGTGTGTTGTGTGAGGCGCGTGGATGTTGTGTGAGTGATGGTGTTGTGTGCCTGTGGATGCTGGTTTGTTGATGGTGGTATCTCTCTCGGGCCTTTTATCGCAATTCTGGTCATAAGGGTTTGTGGGTGATGTGGGTGTGTGTTTTATATTGTATTGGATGTGTGGGAGTGGTGTGTGGATGTGTATCAGGTGTGTGTATTTGGAATTGTCCAATGTGGTTGTGTTTTGTAAATGTGTGTGTATTTTGAGCACAGCGGTGTGTACTGCCAATGGAATACCGCAGTTGAAAGACCGCCGCGTGGATTTGTGGGTCGTGATAGTGTGGGCATATTTCTGTTGGCGTGACGGTGGAGGTTTTGTTATCGCCAATTTATCACTGATCTTTGGTGTGGCGGACTTGTGTGGGTGTCTAGATTTTGGCGGATTCCGAGCTGTGGGTCGTAATAGCTGTAGCAGAATTCTGCCGCCGCAGCGGTTTGTTGCCGGTCTTCTGCACGGTGGTAAGCGGGATTTACCGCCAATGTTGTAATGAGGGCCATAGTAATGTGTTTTATATGTCCTGATAGTGAAATATTGCTAACATCGTTTTTCACTGTTGCAAGGCCTGTCCCTCTCATAGGTTAACATGGGGGCTACCTTTAAATCTGATTAAAGTGTAGATTGCCTTTGGAAGTGGATGTTCATGGGGAGTTTGGGGTCTATGAGCTCACAATTTAAAAATACATCTTTTAGTAAAGTTGATTTTAAGATTGTGTGTTTGAAAATGCCACTTTTAGAAAGTGAGCATTGTCTTGCTTATACCATTTCTGTGACTCTGCCTGTTTGTGGATTCACTGTCTGGGTCAGTTTGACAGTTGGGCTGGTTGTACCTCACACTAGACAGTGACACAAAAGGAGCTGGGGTGTAGTCTGCATCTCTTGATGAGCCATCTCTGCTAGGAGGGTGGGGAGGAGTGGTCACTTACACCTGAAAGGGCTGTGCCTGTCCTCACACAATGCAGTCTCCGACCCCCGGTGAGTGTCTGGGGCCTGGCCTGGGCAAGGCAGGATTTCACATTCAAAAGAGACTTTTCTTTGAAGTAGGCCTACTTCAAAGGGGAAATTGGGTATAAGAAGGGCACCCAAAACCACAGACTTTAGAACACTTCTGGAAACAAGAGGAACCTCTGCCTGGAGAAGAGCTGAAAAGCTGAGGACGAAGAGCTGCCCTGCCTGTGACCGTGCTTTGTGGAGCTATCCTACAGTTGCTGCTTCTGCCAGAGTAAGAGGGCAAAGACTGGACTTTGTGTGCCTTTCATCTTGTGAAGAAATCTCGAAGGGCTGGATGTAGTGCTTGCCTCCAGATGTTTGAAGTCTCAGGGACAGCAAAGACTTCTCTCTGCCAGCACCTGGAGTCTCTGGTGAGAGTCCTGCTCTGACAAGTGGTGCCCTATCCAGTCCCTGGGCCCTTGAAAGGAAAGCTGGTGGAAATCCAAGGAAATCGACTTCGGACGACTTCGGACTGACGCTGCTGCTGAATCCGGTGACGCCGCCTGCAACCGACTCCGTGATCTTTGCTGGAATGCGATGACCTTCGCAGGCCCAATGCCACTGCAGCCCCGCTGAAGTCCGTGACTTTGTGGAAGTCGCCGCACCACGTCGTGACCGATGCTGCTCGAAGTGCGCAGATTCAACGTTTCGCACAGACGCCGCGATCCCCGACTTCGCGCATCCACTTGTTTTCACTCTTCATCAAAGGTGCTGTACTTGGGGATCTACTTGACTCCGTGTCCGGCGCGGCTGGTGTCAGATTGTTGGGAACGACTCCGTCACGACGCCATGTTAACACCTCATCGAAGCATTTTGTGTTTCTAAGCGCTATTTTTGAGTTTAATCTTTAAAAATTCATAACTTGACTTGTGTATATCGGATTTTTGTCATTTTGGTCTTGTTTTGTTTAGATAAATATTTCCTATGTTTCTAAACTGGTGCTGTGTCATTTTGTGGTGTTTTCATTAAGTTACTGTGTGTGTTGTTACAAATACTTCACACCTAGCACTCTGAAGTTAAGCCTACTGCTCTGCCAAGCTACCAATGGGGTAAGCAGGGGTTAGCTGAGGGTGATTCTCTTTTACCATGACTAGAGTGAGGGTCCTTGCTTGAACAGGGGGTAACCTGACTGTCAACCAAAGACCCCATTTCTAACACGTAATTACACAGAAAAGCATATATTTTCAAAAATGTAAAAAATCATAACTAAAGAAGTAATTGCCATATATTGATGATCTTGGACTTGAAAATTTCAAACAAATCTGAAGAATTTTTGTAAATTTGTCTTAATTTATGCTTCCAAATGTGTGTCCATTATTGATACTGTGAGCACAACAGAGCATTAGGTGTTCTGCTTTTTACCTCTGGATACCAGAGTGGGGCTGCTTGAACTCTCTGCACAGTGCACGTTATTTTTGTACACTATATAAGCCAGCCTCTTACCATGATCTATTTCAATACTTTTAGGTGTCCACCGTTGACATACAGTACTGAATTTGCTGCTGTTGCTTTTCTGTGGATAGTAGTTGTTAGTTCATCACAAATGACATTTCATTTAAAGTCCAGAAACTCACAATGTATGTTACTGTATGTTGTAGTGAATCTGATGTTGAGGTTATTTGTGTTCAATTTTTGTTTACATTTTTAAAATTCAGGTTCCTCAACCTCCCACAGCATGAAAAGATCATCAATGAAACAAGTTGAAAGCACAAATATATATATACACATATAAACACACATACATACACACACACACACACACACACACATATATATATATACATACATGGCAGTCACCAGTAGGTAGTTATAGTCGGGACCATATTTCCATTGAAAAAGTGTTTTTTGACTTGCCTATACCTTTGGTACTGTTTGACGAATCTTCACGAAATTTTAAAAAAAAGTTGCACACAAGAAGTTTCAAGGTGATCTATCAAGTGGGGGCCAAGAAAAAGGGATCTAAAAAAATAGCATTTCCCATGTAAATTCCATAGAACCTGTCAACACGTCTACAGCCCGAGCCACTGGATGGCTGAAAGCTAGCTACCGGTATGCAGATTGTACTTTTTGTTATTTGGTGTAAATCCATTCTGTAGTTTATGAGCTATTCAAGGGCAAATACATTTGCATATCTCTGGCCACAATTAATCACGTAATTTGTTAATTTTCGCAAATACTCATGAGTAAAGAAGCATTGCAATTGGCTGACTGCAACCTGACTAGAAAGTTGTGACTGCCATTTTATTTCATGGGACACGGTTCAAGTGGGTGAAAATTAAAATTGAAAGTGGCATAACAATTCAGGGCGAAGGTACACTGACCCCAGTGGTGTGATATAGATGTGTTTTAGAGGCAAATTATAGGTTTAATATAATTTTGCATCACAGCATGCAATATTCTTGAACATTCGCAAATTTACATGAATGTCTATGATTTATTAGCAAAATATTCACAATTATTGAAAAATTTGAAAGAAAAACCACACTCATTCACACACTAATTCATTCACTCATACATGCACTCAGTGGCTTATACTCCCACTCGCAAACCCACTCAGACACTCATGCACCCACTCAGACCCACTCATAGAATCACACATCCACTTTCAGACCCACTCAGACACTCATGCACCCCCTCACACATCCACTGACAGAGACAGGCCGTGTGGCAAACTTGGGCTGTTTAAGGCCAAAGGCCATGCATGGCTTGAGGTTGAGTGGTTATAAAGGCTTGGTTGCAACCAACCCATGCCACGTACGGCAGAGATATAACATATATTAATTTAAATTACTTTACATTAGAAAACCATAGAAATTCACAGAAGAAAACAAAGGTTACATGGAGGTTATAGATTAGTAAACAATTTGGTCAGTTGCAATCATTTGGAAGCTTACTCAACTGCCAGTGGTGGTTGGCGGCTGGCAGTTTCCAGTAGGTAGTCATAATTTGTTTTTGTTTTGCCAATAAGTTGGTACAGTTTGTTGAATCTTCACAGCATTTTCAAACTAGTATGCCTCTCACTTCAGCTGTTGTGTTGAAAGTTTCAGGCTCATTCGAGAAAAAGGGGTGGTGCTCATGCAATTTCCAAAGGGATTTTTACACACGCTGGACAGAATTAAACCAAATTTGGCAGAAAGCTAGCTCTTGGTCCAGAAGATGTACTTTCCATGATTTAGTGCATATCCATTTAGTAGTTTTTGAGATATTAAAAGAAAAAGAAATATAGATATCTAGGGATGCAGATCCTCTGTGGATACAACAGTCCCTGTGCTGATATCTTATTGGCTACCAACAATTCAACCAGGAGGTTTTTTCTGCCATTTTGGGTCTGGGACTTGGCTGAGTCAAAGAAAAACCTTAAAAATCAAGAAAAGGGGGTGGCAGAAATACCCCACCAGGGTCAAACATTTTTTTTTCAATTTTCTGCAAAATCATGGAGGATCCACAAAGCTGTGGCACAATTTAAAAAAAGGAACACAAGCATGGTCTCCCACGTATGGTTTTAATTTAATCCCGAGGTGCGCCAGGTCTTGGGCATGCGGTTTTGTAATATTTCAGGAGGGGGGCAAATGTGGCTGCCCTCTGTGCACTTTGGAGTGCCCCAGGGATGTGACTTCCCCAGGGTTTTCATTATAAATAGGAGGGAAACCGCACAGACTCCCCTCCACTTGCTGTAAAGAGCCCCAGTGACCATCATCAATACAATGCTTTGGAGGAGGGCCATGCAGACTCTCTCCCTGGCCCTTTAGGGTCCCAGTGACCACCATCTCCCCAAGGCCACAAATATAAAAGTAATTGCGAAGGGGCTTCACAGCTTCCTAGTCCTGGGACATTTTCAGCTCTGGGGACCACCACCTCCCCGGGGCTTGCCCTCAAGAAGAAAGGAAGGGTCCACAAGGCCCAACCTCATGGGGCCAGTAATGAACCTGGGGGACACCAATCCCCAAGGCCTGCTCGCTATCTCCTGAGGAGCCCATCCTCAGAAGATAGCAGTTTGCTTTCACTTACTGGGATATTTGACAGCTCCTGCCAAGTGAGAGCAAATGTAAGTCCTCCTCCAGAAAGCTGGAGCAGAAAAACTGCTCCCGCTTGCTGGAAGTAGGCTTTCTATCTGTTTTCCTGCCCACGGTCCCCAAGACACTTTTACGGCTTGGCCAAGGCAAAGCTAGTGTGTTTGCGCTGCACTGCCACCTTGAAAAGTTTTCTGAAATTCTTGATGGAGGTGTTTGCATTGTTACTCTTTTCAGCACAATATCTTATGTAGTGACTGTGACACGTGAGTTCTTTCTGTTGACAACAGAGGTCGCTGTTCTCCCTTTTAACCACTATGAGTATGCAAAATGACCCAGAAGCTTGAATGTTTGGCCTCAACACATATATGTTAGTCGTATTCAACGCCTTCCCACTTTTTTCAAGGATGATGGACTGCTTACCAAATGGTCCTCTGTGCGTGTTTCCCATTGATTTGGGAAATGCGTTCTTGATGCAGAGGAATGTGAGCACATCTCCACCAAACAAAGAAGCACTTACACCCTTATTTTCAAGCAAATTGTGTCACTTTTTGTGATGCACCAGCAGCACAGGCTGCATGCCCATATCTACAAGTCCATGCAAAGCCACTTAGCCACTTCACATGGTTTTTCATGGTCTTGTAGATATGGAGTAAGGCAACACAGCGCAAGTTGCTGCATTGCCTTACTTTGCATCAAAGAGGCCATCCAAGGATGTTGCTTTAGATGTTCCCTTGCATTCTGCAGCACACATAGTAAAATGTGTCTCTTTATGCATAAAAACAATAATTCCTACAATGTAGACACCCTTTTACCATGGTGCAAGGGTGCCTGCACTGGCGCATGGCAGACAACTGTGCATCAGTGCAGGGAAAGGACAGGAATATGCCATATCTCATAGATACAGCAGGTTCCTGTCCTCTTCTTTAGACACAAGGCAGCACAGCATGAATCCTTGTGGAGCTGCCCTGTGCAAAAACCTTGTAAATGAGGCCTTCCGTACATATAATTAAGAGAAAACTAAGAGATTGAACTCTCTGTAGTCTTGTTGTCTTCTCCACATGAGGATTCATGTTATTGCTGATTTCTTTATGAGGATGCTTGAGGAAAAATCACAACGCCAAAAATACAGGCACACAATGTCACTGGAAACATTACCTCATTGTTGTTTATATAACTGTAGTGTACGAGATGCACTATACCTTAACCCAGGGTTCGGCAAAGTCGGTCCTGGAGAGCCGGATCCATGCCAGATTTTTTGCATATCCACATTTAGAAAACTGTAGATTTCTGAAACATCTTTTTTCTAAATGTGGATATGCTAAAAATCTGGCATGGAACCGGCTCCCCAGGACCAACTTTGCAGAACCCTGACTTAACCCAAGGAGATAGCACTTACTAATTAGCCTGTGAAAAGTACTCCAGTTGGCTAGACCTTTGGTGCAAAACTGTGGCCTATTCTTCTATAAATAAGTATATCAAGATGCATTCTGGCACCGATGCTCATTTCACAGAATTTAAACCTCAACAGGAAGCACTTACAAATATACACAAAGCAAATGCCACAGTTGAAGCTTCACTTCTGTAAAGTGCAAATCATCAAAACGTCTTGCACTTAGCTAAGGCAAAGCACTTGTGTTCTCTCTGAAGTCCCACCTTCAAAAATTATCTGAAATCCTTGATAGAGGTGTTTGTATTGTTGCTCTCTTCAAGCGCAATATTGTATGTAGTGACTGTGAGATATTTTTCTGTCATCTGCTGGTGAGAACAGAGTACATCTATCTCCTTATCAACGTAAAACAAGTATGCACATGCACAAAATGACCTAGAAGTTCTGTCCGTTTGGCCAAAGGCCCTGTGTGGCATGAGAAAGATTCCTATGGGAGCTTGGGTGTAGGCCCTGTGGCTAAACCCCAGCTGTGATAAAAAAATAGAAATTCACTGAAAAAACAAAGGTTATATGAACGTTATAGATAGGAATTAGCAATTAAAAAAACCTTAGAAATTCACCGACAAAAACAAAAGTTACTAGGGCATTATAGTTATGTTCTGAATTTACACACACAAAACAATAGAAATTCAGCTGTTACAGTTAGAGTTATTTCAAGTAACTATAACTAGTGCCCTGGGTAAATATAACTCACACCCTTGCAACTGTGCATGTTGAGGGTGCGAGTTATAGTTACCTTATGTCACGATTTATAGTAACTTGAAAATCTCTAACTATAGCAGCTGAATCTGTATCGAATACGTATATATATATATATATATATATATATATATATATATATATATATATATATGTACATATTTATATGTATGTGTGTTTGTATATGTTTATATTTTAATGGTGGTAATTAGGACCTACTTTCTATAGAAAAAGTATGTTTTGACTTGCCTATATCTTTGGCGCTGGTTGATAAATCTTCACTAAATATTCCCAAAAAATGTGATGCTCACTTTAGCTGCTGTCTGTAAAGTTTTGGGGTGATCCCTCAAGCTGGGTCAAGAAAAAGGGGGGGTTCCAAAACTTGTTTTTCCCATGCATTTTTCCATTGGGGTTCTGAGCACTGCTACAGCCTGAACTGCTAAATGGAATTACACCAAATGTGTCAGAAAGGTAGCTCTTGGTCCAGAAATAACTCTTTTTGTTATTTGGTATAATTCAATCGAGTCTCTCTATAGGAGGATTCATGTTATCACAGAGTTTTAAAGAAAGACACACCAGGAACAATAACGTATACAAGGTCCCTAGGGACATTTGCTTGTGCTGCATTACACAGCTGTAGTGTAGAATACTTACTGGATATTTACCCAAAGAGGCAGAAAGAACTCAACTTGAGTAGATGTTTTGTGTAAAGCTTTGGACTCTTGTTGTATAAAAGGGCAGGTGAGGTTCCTTCGTACCTGAGTCACTCATATAGGTACTGACACACCCACACAGAGAACACTCATTCCAATTGTGGTCCCCAGGGCCGTTATTGGCTCCACAAAGGGGCCGCATCTCTCTAGTATTTAAACAGCCATGAGGAGGTGGTGGTCCCTGGGTCCGGGGGTGCGCGACATACCCCCATTGTATTTTATTTCAGCCCTGTGAAGGTGGTGGTCCCAGGGCTTTGGGGGGGGCAATGCAGCCCCCTTTACTTTGAAACAATTGCCATAGGGAGATGATGGTCCCCACGGCTACAGAGACACACACCCCCCCAATATTTTGACATTTTGAAACAATTGCCCAAGGGAGGTGGTAGTGCCAGGGGCTGTGGAAGGGCCACGCAGCCCTCCTTATTTTGAGCCAATTGACCAATGGAAGTGGCAGTCCCTGGGGTGTGCGGACCACATAACCACCCTCCACATGTAATACCATCATAGCCCCAGGGAGGTGGCGGTCACGGGGGCCCAGAGTGTTCCACAGGAACCCCCCTACTATAATTAAAAGATTTTGCCCCAGAGATGTAGTGATCCCCAGGGCATAAATAAGCTCAGGAGAGGGGCCCCGTGTATCCCTCTCCTTTATTTTCCAAATGCCCCCAGGAGCTGGCACACCAGGGTCTTTTACTAAAACAAGCACAGAAGATTGTGCTTGTTTTTTTGCCACAAATTCATAACCCAGTCACAAATTTGCTGCACTTTTATTTAAAGAAGTGCTTTTTTGCCTACCACAGCTAAGGGGTCAGGATGTCCCTAACTTGGCCCCTTTTTCTTTTATTTATTTTTTCTTGGACTTGGCTGAAGCCAAGTGCCAAGATGGCTGCCCTTGTTGAAGTGTTGGCAGACAATCAGATCTAAGCACGAGATCGGGAGGATTTGCAAAGCCTTTAGATAACTATATTTATTTTTCTTTTAATATCTCAAACACTATTGAAGGGATTTACACCAAATACCAAAAAGCATAATCTGTACATCGAGGTCTACCTTTCAGCCAAATTTGGTGTAATTCCATTGTGGTTCGGGCTGTAGTTGTGTTCAAAGCTTCTATGGGGATTAACATGGGGAATGTATTTTTTTATTCCCCTGCCCCTTTTTCATGTCCCTGCTTGACAGATTACCCCAAAACTTCCCTTGCACAACAAGGTTCTTTGGCACATTTTTTTGTAGAAAAGTTTGTGAAGATTTTTCCAACGGTGCCAAAGATATCAGCAAGTCAAAAAATGCTTTTTCAATGAAAACATGGTCCTAACTATACCTACTAGTGACCACCATTACACATTTAATACACCCACACACACACAAACAAATAGCCTCAATATTCCAATTTGCAATCATTGCGTAACTGCATAGTTAAGGGCACTGTACACAGTATGGATTACTTCATTTGTTTCCTACAGCTCTCATGCAATTATTCTTGCTCTTTTTTTTCTAAATCAATGTTTTGACTTGTGTTTAGTGCCAAGGTTCCTCTCTTAGCTGTTCACTCTCTTATTTTTATATTTACGATGACCCTTTGGACAACCTCTCTGCTCTATTAAGAGCCCCACCAATGGCTTGTGCATATGACTTAGATTTCCATAAACTAGATGACAACACTGAGTAGCCCCAATCAAATTTCAGAACTGCATTTTGTCTCTCTCACCGGATCATGGATATCTATCTTAAATTTAATTTAGACAAGCCTGAAGATATGTTTGTGTTGATGCAATCTATCATGTGATCCCAAACCGGTGGCCTGAGAATCTAGAAAAGCACACCCTATTCATGTCAGTTCTGACTAGCATTTCGGAACCCTCCTTAGATGGACTACTTTTTTCAGCCTGTAATTATTTAAGAAACGCCTCCCTGCTTCTAATACTTTATGATGCTTAAAATTCACCTGTCCTCCTGTCACTTCATCATAATACAGGCAGAAGTTTCGAAACTGAGCTAAATAATATATCAATAAATGTGAAGCACATCAGATTGTTTTTTTAACAATTCTGTTTATTGGCATTTTTTAAATAGTAGAAATGTGCTCGTTCATTTTGCCAGAACTGAACGTTCAAGGCACTACATCACATTGGTATACAGCTTGTGGGTAACCATTATCTGCTTCGTAGAACCATAATTACAAAGTATCTAATGCCTTATTCGATCCATGGCATACAAAATCATAGTGGCAAGCTCAAGGTCTCAGTTGCCTGTTTGCGAGACAGGGAGCTGGTAATCGCTCTGATCAACATCTCAGAGATGCATACCTGCCCCCCCTGTTTACATAAACCAAAAACAAAACAGAAAGAAACAAAACATCACTCTTAATTAACCCAGTAACTTGCCCAGAGTTTCAAAAGTCATGTGTGTGGTTTTCTGTGCTGGGCCCCGATCCCAGGGGCCAGGAAGTGAGGGGGAGGGGAGGGCATGCGGGAGAGGGGGACATGAAGGGGGGCTCAAGGGGGAAATCCCTCCCAGAACGCAGACCAGCAGTGGTCCGGTCCACACTGGGTCTCTGTCATCCCCTTGCCATTTGGAGTCAGGGCCCCACAGTGCTATCATCCGCCTCGATGTCCAGCACCTCCCACGCACCCACAAAGGGTCAATCAGTCACGCCTCAGTCCCCTCAGCTCTTCTCTTTGCAGTACTCTCTCCTCTGCCCTTGCCCAATGAGTAACATCCGCCACCCACTTGGCAAGCCGGAGTCCACACTTGCTTTTCCAGGCCATCGCCACTCTCCTGCGTGCAAGTACTAATGCCAGATCTGCAAACCTATTCCCCACTAAAGGCCTGTTAAAAAGGCCCAACAAGCACACTGCTGGTCCATCATCTAGCTGTCTTTGTAAAACTGTGTTGAGACAGGCAGTCACCTTTCCGTAGTAGTGTCTTAGGGTTGGGCAGCCCCAAGTCATATGGTGAAGGTCCGCACCAACCAACCAACATCGGGGGCATGCTCCTGTCGTCCCCCCATAGATCTGGTAAATTCTCTGTGGGATTTCGATAGGTCCTGTGAACATAGTTATATTGTATAACCTTCAGACGTTAATTGCGCGAAATCTTACATGCTGAAGCTAGAGTCTTATGCCATTCGGCATCTGTCATGGTTCTATCTATGTCAGTGTCCCATTTGAGTCACAGTCCATCTAGTGGCCTCTCAGTCATCCAATTTAGGGCCTTATATATCCCGGTAACCAGGTGTGAGCCTCCACCCGCAACCAGCACAGTCTAGAGAGCTGCTGCCGTGGATGGCTCACCACTACCATGCTCTCACGGCCTGTGCCACTGCTTCACAAGTCAGGAATTGGCCGAGCGGCAGGCCCCTCTGGTCTGTGAGGTCCCCGTGGGGGGATCAACATCCCTTCCTCGTAGCAGTTGCCCAGAGTAGTGATCCCTTCCTCTGTCCAATATTTAAGTTGTCCGGGAGTGAAGGCGGGCCCAGCAGCGTCACGTGGGAGTCCCACAAGGGGAAGTGCAGGCTCATGGTGAGTAGTTGTATTTGTTTTCCGAAGGGCTCTACTCCCCCCTGCCAGAGCTTTGGATACCAGTATGTTCGGATTGGGCTGTACTCTTTTCCCCCTGAGCATTCGTATTATGAGTTCCTCCCCTCGCCCGGGTTCACCATCCAGCGTTGTCTCTGCCAAGTTTAGCCCATTTAGCCATTGCGCCAGCCATTGTAATTGAGCTGACAGATAGTAGAGTTCAAAATCTGGGGCTCCGAGTCCCCCTTCTCAGGAGGCAGACGAAGCATCCCCAGTGTCATGCGGTGGCATCACCCGACCTATATAAGTTCACGTTGTAGAGAATCTATTGTCCGAAACAACAATACCAGCACAGTCAGCGGTAAGTTAGTGAAATAATAGAGGATCCTAGGGAGCATCGCCATCTTGGTAAGCACAATCCTGGCCATAAATGATAGCTTTAAGGAACGCCAGAAGGCTACCTCCACTTTCAGAACCCGATATGCTTTCCCCAGGTTGCCCTCCCGGAGGTCTTTTTTATTATGGTAAATCTAGATTCCCAGGCACTTAAACGTCTGGGGAGCCCATTGTACATCCATTGGGCACGAGAGGGGGCGCGTCACCCCCTCTATCATAGGGAACACATACGTCTTTTGTCTGTAAAGCTGTAAGCCTGAGTGTTTACCAAAATCCTCCAGCATCTGGAGCACATGTGGAAGTACAGCACCCCATCTCGTATATAGATAAGGAGGTTGTCTGCATACAGGGAGATGAAGTGGGGACCCCCCTCTAAACACCCCCATTCGTGTCCCCTACTCCTGAACTTCTCTGCCAAGGGCTCTATAGCCAAGACAAATAGTAGGGGCGAGAGTGGGCAGCCCTGTCTAATCCCTCTATGAACCTCATAGCTGGCCGAGATTGTGCGTCTGGTTTTGACCCTAGCTGTAGGGTGAGTGTAGAGTTTACCCATTTCCCCAACTCCGTTCCCAGGCCCATGCGTTGCATTACGGTTTCCAGGAAATCCCAACATTCCGTGTCAAAGGCCTTTTCCAGGTCTACTGACACTATCATCGCTGTGGGGTCATGGGGTCATGTGGGTGTTTCTCGTCATAGAGCAGCTTGTAGAGCCTCCGTAAGTTACTGGATGTGTTTCACGTAGGGATGAACCCGTTTTGGTCCTCATGGATGAGGTCCCTCATATTTGGAAGTAGTTGGTTCGCCAGCACCTTGCTGAGTATTTCAAAGTCGGTGTTTAATATTGAAAGTGGACGATAATCAGCAACCGTAGCCCCGTCCCGCCTCCCCTTAGGTAAGGGTATCACCAACGCCTCACTAACAAAGTGAGGCAATTCCCTCTTCTCATAGGCCTCTGCGAACATCTCCACCAGTCGTGGCGTCAGTACTCCCACAAACCTTTGATAAAATTCAGGGGGGAGACTATTAGTCCAAGGGGTTTTCCCCTTCGCCAGGTCTTTTATAACAATATGCACCTCCAGTGCCATCACTGGTGCCCTTAATTGTTCATTGTTGGGCCCTGGCAGCGTTCGCAGTTGTAAGCCACCCAAATAAATTTGCAGCACGCCCCTCTCTGCCAGCAGAGGTGCGCTATAGAGGGTCATGCAGTAAGATCTAAACTCATCATTAATGTGCGTCAGTGCATGCAGTATAGTTCAGTCCTGGGTCGTCAGGTGGGTAATTGGAGCACCCCTGCTTTACGGTTTTATCAGCCAAGGCAGTAGCTTCCCAGCTCTCCCCCTCATGAATTTTATTTGTGTGTATATTATACAAGTGGCAGCAAAGGAGTTCTAGTGCCTCATTATGCGCTTCCTGCACTGCTGAGAGCAGTCAAGGTGCCTCCGGGTTGATACCCAACTCCGACTCCCACCTACGTAGTGTTGTCTCTATTGAAGGACATCTGATCCCTTCTGAGTCACACTGTTTGTCCTCTGCAATGGCCCCGGATTACCACCTTCAGAGTCTCCCAATCCACCCTCCATTCTGAGGCTGTCCCTTTATTTAATATGAAGTACTCCATCAGTTTAGTCACTAAGGCGCCGCAGAAGGCTTTGTCCTCTAAAGCTCTAGGATACAGGTGCCACATCGGGATTGGTGGTAATTTCTCAGCTATCTGCATCGTCACTAGCAGTGGGTTGTGATCTGACACTGTGCAGCCTAAACATTCTGAGTGTGTGAACGTACTGCTAATGCTGGCAGTACATAGCATATGGTTGATTCTAGTATGTATTTGATAAATGTGATAGTAGTGTGAGAACTCCCTGCTATGCTGGTGCTGAAACCACCATATATCTTCCAGCTCCCACCCAGATCTTCATCTCACCAAGCCCCTGGCCACCCTGGTTGCCACCGCCTCCCGCACAGGTGGAGTAGAGTGGTCTATGTCGGGAAACGGGACAGCTTTGAAGTCTCTCCCCAGGAGATAAGGACCACCTGGATGTATGACCAGTCGTGTAAGAAGGAGACCTGATCTTGGTTTGGCACGTATATGCTCCCCAGCACTACCAGTCATCCGCACAAGTGGCCTTCCACTAATACATGCCCTCTCTGTGCACGTTCACCGAGACTGTTTCAAACGGCACTGCCGCCCTCACCCAGACCAGCACTCCATGCACATGTGCAGAGTATGTGGTGGCAAACAGTTGCCCCCGCCATCGTTTATGGAGGCAGTCAGCCTCCACCTTGGTGAGGTGTGACTCCTGTAACAGTGCAATATGGACTCCCCTTCTCCTCAGGTATGTCAGAATACTGTGGCACTTTGACATGCTACCCATCCCCCGAATGATCCAAGACATCAGTTTAAGAGTATTTACTGCAGGCATCAGGGAACCAGCCTGTCACTCGTCGCTAGATCTCCCCATCCCACCCCTCAGCCCCACACACCGATCCTCATCCTGGTCATCACCAACAGCAAGAACATCAACAATAGTAATCAATCCCCAACCCCCCCATCCCCAGGGCAGAAAGGCAATGGATGACCGCCCAAATCTGTGTTAACAGTCTAATACTAGCCATTGTCTTCACCCTGCTGGAACAGTCCAGGGGCAAATGGGGGGTTAGGTTTGTCTTTGAGCATCGCAGCGGCATCGGTCATCGGTGCCGTCCAGACCGCCCTACGCCCGCACCCCGGCTCCTGCTCCCATATAGCAGAATTCCGTGTAGTGGTGAGAAGCGGCAGAGGTGAAATAATGTCTTCAGCTGTCTGAAGTATCACGTGCAGCAGACCACCAAGTAGATCCACGACCGACTCATGGTCTGGTGAGTCCCCTGTCTCCCATGCATCCATGTGACTTAGCTTGTCCTTATCAGAGGAGGGCGACTTCATCACACACGTGGATGCCTGAATTGCCGTCCATTTACCTTGGCTGGCATGTGTTGTCATTGGCCCAAGCACCTTGTGTGAGTGTGGTCACTGGAGTGGCATCTCTTTTTCCGGCGTCTGCCCGTGGGGGGGTGGGGGGTGCTCATGCAGGTTCTGATCGTCTGTTCCAGTTGTATGCATTTTAAGCCAGGACTTTGCTTCCTCTGGGCTCAGGCAGAAATGGGTGTGCCCATCCCATTTCAGTTTCAAGGGAAAGAGCAGAGCATATCTAATCCCTTCAGTCCGTAGGGCCTTTTTCACTTCAGTATAAGATGCCCTCTTGGCCTGCACCATGGCTGTGTAGTCTGTGTACATATGGATCCTGCTGTTCTCCACGTCAAAGGGCCCCTCTTTTCATGCTTTCTGAAGTAGCAAGTCCCAATCCTTGTAATGGAGCAGCTTGGCCACAACAGGTCTGGGGGGTCGTCCCGGTGCAGGAGGCTTGGCCGGGACCCGTGCGCTCTCTCCAGGGCAAAGAATGCTGTGAGTTGGTGAGGGCCCATACGTTCTTTCATCCAGGGTTCCAAGTAGGCTACCATGTTGCTGCGCTCCACTCCTTCTGGTAGGCCTTCTATTCAGATATTGTAGCGCCGGCTGCGGCCCTCAGCGTCTTAGAAGGCCCAGTTCAGCTGACACTTTCCCTATTTCTTTTCAGAGGGTGTTCTTAGAGTCCTCGATTGCCTCCAGGATCTTTTGTAAGGTGTCTTGCACCTGGAGCGGCTGGGGTGCTCTCTGTGGGGTCGGCGTTGTGGTCCTTAGGTCAGCGTCTGGGCTCACCGCCCACAATTCCTGCATCCTAGGGCATTGATTCCCCATCAGGCTCACTTGGTCAAGGTAGCCTGGTATAAATCTAGGGGGGCCTCTTGCCACCAATGTTGGCCCTCTCTCTTCCGCTCGGGGTCTGCAGTGTCTCAGCAGGTTCTCCAAGATTCAGGGCCGCCGGCGACCCGAGCCGCCCCTCTGAGTATCACCTCAACAGGGGCCTGGTGTCGCCCCCGGCCTCCCAGGTTGATTGGTCCAGCCTGACCCGGTTGTCCGCACCACTCCCGGGTTCCAAGGTCTAATGGGGGGAGTTCCGTCTTCTACTAGGGCTGTAGTCACTCCACCCTCATTTTGCTCCTTGCTGGTGCTATGGACTGCACCCAGGCAAGCTACGAAAAGCCGGACCCACAGTGCTCACCGGCACCAGTACACCTGCCCAGGTTGCGCCTCACAGTTCTACCCCATCACAATATATCCACTCACCTTTTGTGCCGTGGGGGTTTGGGAGCTCTACATCAGGTACCTTCAGCCCATCCACTTCTACTCTGGGCAAGGTCGGGGGGTCCAGAACCCAGTCAGCCCTTACGTTCATCCCATCTTCATCGTCATCTGCCACTTCTAGCTTCTGTCCCCCTGCAGCGTCTGCATGAACTAGTGCCCAATTTTCTGGCATGCTCAGTCCACCAGCAGCAGCCGGCACACACCACTAATTCATTAGAGACGGCGCATGCCTGCCATTTTGGGCGGCGGTGCCGTCACCGCTCGCTGCGTCCTCAGCACTGCTGTTCTTCACCCCAGGATGCTGTTGTCCTCTGCACTGCGGCCGCTCCATTCCCCGACCACTTGCCGCCGGTTCCAAACCCGTATATAGTCCAGAGTAGCACCCGGATTGCCAGGATAATCTGCAGGCCGGTCCGGAGCTGCTCCACTACACCGGAGTTGTTAGCTCCACCCCCGTGAAGCACATCAGACTTCACAGGAAAAACAGAGAATGATTACAGCCTATACAGCTCTATATTTTATATTCATAACAGCTGTCTTTGAAGAGCAGAGTTTTTTTATTTTTTTATTAAGAACTGTAGTGCTCACCTAGGTCAAGGAATACTCCTGTGCTTGGAGAAATGCTTTTGAATGAGACAGCTTTAGAATTCTTCAGTTTCATGTGTAGTATTGTGAATATTTAGATGGAAATAATTTTATCGCAGCTGCTTCAAATTCTAGAACTAAGTTGGGCCACACACACAATAATTATCTTTTCACTGGTTAATCTTTTATATATAAAGAGTTTCAAGTCTGTGAAAATTGTTTTAAGATGTACTGTAATACACAATAGGTAGCACTGTAATTAACTTCATAAAATGTGATTGACCATGGGCTTACAATGTTTTTTAATCAGAGACATCCATATTTTATAACAACCATAGAGAACTCAATCATATGTATTTCTATTCAGAAGCGTTATGTCTTCAGCAAGTCCAAAATACCACAGCAAGAGCTAACGTACAAGGTAAAGTGTTACAAAGTGTATAACAAAGGTACTTTATACTGCAGAAACAACAAGAGCAAGAACAAGGGCTGTTTCTTGTAGCTTAGAACCTATGACTATCATTTTAAAATGGCTAGACTCTATGATTATACAATCTTGGTTGACCAATGTTATTTCTTTAAATTATAATTAACTCCCTTTGAATGTTGTTCTTTTTTTTCCAGTATACCCAAAAACACATGTTCCATAGAAAGTACATTTGCATTTTTTTATAATGTAAATATAATTTCCTAGGATTATACTCACTCGAAAACAACGATCTTTCATGCAGCAGGGACACCCAAAGAAAAGGTACTAAAAAGAAAATTTAAGAAGATAACCGGAATGTGCAATTATGTGAAAGCCAATTTTTTGGGGAGGTTTTAACCACTCATTTGAATGCATAACTGTTCCTATTCGAGCAGGATCAAGGTTGGCTTGCATATTGCTATTAAGAGATGTAGTGATTAGAAAATAAGTTAAGAAATCTTTTCATTATTTTGTCATTTCTGTCTAGGGTCAGCGTTAGGGCCAGCTCTAGCGCTGATGGCACCCAGTGCGACAATCGTTTTGGCACCCGTACCCCATGACCTCCTCATTAGATTCCCTCACTACTCGCCTACCACAGACCCTCTCTTACATACATTTCATTTGTTTCACAGCACTGGTAAAGGCTGTTTTTACTAATAACAATGTCTATCAATCCATGTCTATGAACCCTCTTAAGAAAAATTAGGAATAGATAAAGAAGGAAAGGGAAAAAAACATAGTGGAATATTTAAGAGCCCCTGCCGCCATTCCAACACCACATTAGCATAATGTTTTTACGCTAATGTGGTGTTAGAAGGCAAAAAACTCAATGCCATATTTACAAAGTGGCCCAATGCATGCATTGCACCACTTAGTAACAATTTGCTCTACATTATGCCTACGCCAGGCATAATGTATGCAAAGGGGGCATTCCACTGTTAGGGGGGGCCAAAAAAATGGCACAAGGAAATCTAAGAAGTTTCCTTGAGCCATTTTTTTCGGCACTCTTAACACCTGCTCAGAACAGGCATTAAAAGGAGGCTTCCATTGGTTACAATTGGACACTGGGTGCTCTGCAGGATTAGTGACAGAACGTTTTACAGAGCACCGGACTAGCATAAAACATTCTGATGCTAGACCCCCTAGCTACCACCATGGTGCACTGTATTTTAAATATGGCGCACCCATGGTGGTGTTAGGGGGCGCTAAGGGGCACAAGAAAAGTGCCTCTCCACAGTGTCCTAACCTATTTTATGTAGTTTGCATGCAGGTCTTTGATGACAAGTCCTAACAGCCACTGTCCTATATTAGGGATGCATTTTATGAACTGCAGTAACAGAAAAATCTCAGCATATTTATACTTGTTTTGTGCTGAATTTGTGTCATTTTTTCACGCAAATTCAGTGCAAAACTAACTCCATATTTAGACTTTGGCGCTAGACCAGTCTAGCGCCAATGTTATGGAGTTAAAGTTGTTGTAGCTGGACTCTTGCTCTAGGCAAGATTACTGGTTGAAGGATGACAGTGCTTATGTTTGTAGGTGACTATGCCTATCCTACAACAAGTCGCAACTGTAATCCCAACCCTTCTGGCTCACTAGCAGCACCTCACCAAAACCCAAACAGTTAACTGTGATTTGTGGCAGCCTTTACGCATGGACTCAGTATGACATCTCAGGGAGTGTCGTGGTTGAATGGAGATTACCCATTTCTCACAGATACATCATGTCTCAATCAAACACAGGCAATGACGAAGATGCAGTAAGGTTTTAATAGTTTTTATTTAACTATTTAACACAACTGCCATCTGCGATAAGTTATATGGGCTACAATGATGAGGATAACGAACAGTGCAAGGGAAAGAATGGTAAAGACAAGAGTCATTATTATAAAGACCCCCACCGTCTTGCAATAATACAAAACAACATTAAGGCCCTCATTACAACCCTGGTGGTTGGTGTTAAAGCGGCGGTAATACCGCCAACAGGACGGCGGTAAAAAAAATGGGATCACGACCAAGGCGGAAACCGCCAACACAGATAGCCACTTTATCACTCAGACTGCCACGGCGGTAGCAACAAACACCGTGGCGGTCACCGCCAACAGACAGGCGGGAGACAATGTACCACCCACAGCATTACAACCAACCAATCCGCCAGCTTTTCCGGGGCGGTTCCAACGCCATCAAAAGCACGGCGGAAACAGTACACAAAAGGGGAACCAATCACCTTTCAACACTCAGCGAAGAACCAGGACGCCATGGAGCCCGAACTATAGGTCCTGCCGATGCTGCTGTATCTGCTAATACACCAGGAATATCAAAGAAGGCGGCGGTGACGACCACAGTAAGTACTGCACCTAGCACACAGGGGAGGAGGGGAGGAAAAAGAGAGTGACACACACACGCAACATGCAACATCCCCATCCCCACCCCCAACACCATACACACAAAAACATGCAACAACATGACATTCACACCCCGTAACCCCCGAAAGAATGCAAGGACAAAAGGAATTGAGTGCAAATAGAGATCTTTAGAAATATGCAGATAAAGTTAACAATTGTAGACAATAGTATATACAAATATTTACAATATGTACAGAAGGCCGTACACTGTCCTTTGCAAATGTCTGTGGCCCAGTGGGCAAACAAACATGGGCGAAGCCCACACTCGACATCTGCCTCAAAACGGAGAGAACACTGCAGGGGCATCAGGTTGAAAACACACAGGCACCACAGGGGGAGGGGGCACCTCAGCTGGAAGATGGTACTACGCCACTGCTCCTCGAGGAGGCAACATGCCCACAGCGATGTCCTGGGGAGTGCAAAGCCACAGTCTCTCAAGTCTCTCAAGTGGGTGGTTTGCCCACTACTTTGTCCTGGGGAGTGCAAAGCCACAGTCTCTGGTTGACATGTTCCACTGGTTCTGGAGGGGGCCTTGTGCCCAGTCTGCTCCATCGTGCCAAGGAAAGTGATAGTGGATGCATATCTCGACTGGTTCTGGAGGGAACCTTGTGCCCAGTTTGCTTCATCCTGCCAAGGAAAGTAATAGTGGATGCATATCTCCACTGGTTCTGGAGGGGGCCTTGTGCCCAGTGATGCTGCACCTGGGTTGTGGCAGTTCCCATTCCCTCACCGGTTGTCTAAGGCACGAGATGTGCAGGGAACAGGTAGCATGATACTCCATGGAGGCAGAGCCACACTCCATCCTGTGGCGACTTAGGCTGCAAATGGCTGGTAGTGCCGGTGCTGGTGCTTCAAGTGGTGGGTGGAGGGTCTAGGCCGCCTCCTGAATCCCTGGTAGCTGCCCACTGGGGATGCTGCTGATGACAGATGTAGTGGCACTGGCTGGGCATGTGGCGGTGCAGATGGTGGTGCAGGTGGCGGTGCTTGCAGCAGTGTCTGCGACGGAGATGCTGCTGGTGCAGGCCGTGGTGCAGATGCTGGTAGTAGTGGAGGGAGACACCAGGCCGTCTCCTGCAGCCTTGGACAGCTGCCCACTGGGGATGATGCTGCTGACTGTTGTTGTGGCAGCAGCGGTGCAGGTGGCGGTGCAGGGGGCAGTGCAGGGGCTGTGCAGGGGTGGTGCAGGGGGCGGTGCATGTGGCGGGCAGATGGCGGTGCAGGTGGTGGTGCCTGCGGCGGTGCCTTTAGCGGTACAGGTTGCTGGGCTGTCAGTATTTATGGTGGACACCAGTCCTTCACCTTGAGGGTCCGAGGCTTGAAGTGCCTTGCCTTGGGTTTTCTTGCCCTTCCCCACCTTGCCAGACGCTGCTGGGACCTTAGCACTGGCAGATGCAGTTTTGGAGCAGGCCTTGCTGGGTGGGTCGTGCTTTTTGGCCATGCTGCTTGCTGACACCCTCTTCACCTTGGCAGGTGGTGGAATGGGTTGGTCCTTTGCAGGGGTCACTGGCACACTGGCATCCCTGGCGGGTGCCCCTTTTGATCCCCTGGGACTTGCAGGTACCACCGCGGATGCCGACTTGGTGGCTGAGGTGCTGGCCTGGGATCTTGACACCCGGGACCGAGGGGAAGGACGGGGGTGGAGGCGTAGGGAAGAGGTCAAGGTTTGCAAGGAAAAGTTTTTTAGACAGTCTGGGACGGGAAGATGGAGAGAGTTTGGGAGTGGAGGAAGTGGGAGTGGTTGTAGGAGGTGTCTTTTTGCTGAGCTTGGGTGAAGGTGCATGGGCTGGATGCTGTTGTGAGGTGGATGCTGTTGGGTGGGTGGGTGCTTGCGTTTGTGTACTTTGGGAGGAGGAGTCACAGACACACTAGGAGAGGACACAGGGGATGTGTGCATGGTTGTGGGGTGGTGACTGCTCGTGAGGACTGTGTTGTGATGGGCGTGCTGGTGATGAAGATAGTGGTTGAGGATGTAGTGCATGCAGGTGTGAGTGGAGACGAGACTCGGAGGGAAGTGGACGAAGGAGGGGGACAGGGTGGAGACAGTGGATGTTTGTGTGTCTGCATGGGCATGGTGCTTGTGTGAGAGCCTGTGCGATGAGGTGTGGTGCCTATGTTTACCTGAGCCACTTTTGTCTGTTGATTTGGGTGAATGCTGGTTTGAAGGTGTGCTTGGGATAGGCTGAGGCTGAGGGGATTGGGACTGGGTAGAGGAAGTTGGAGGGGGGAGGCTAGACACAGGGACAATGGCTGCATCAGTGCTGAGGCCAGAGCCTGAAAATGCTCTCTGTTGGGCTGCCACGCCAGAGTGAATGCCCTCCAGGTATGCATTTGTTTGTTGCAAATGCCACTCAACACCCTGGATGGCATTCAGAATGATTGACTGCCTAACAGTGAGGGATCTCAGGAGGTCAATAGCCTCCTCACTGAGGGCAGTAGGGCTGACTGGGGCAGGGCCTGATGTGCCTGGGGGCGAAGGAGATGCCCACCCTCCTGGGTGAGCGGGCACAGAAAACATGCTGAGGGGCTGCTGGGAGGGCAGTGCTGGTAGGGGGGTGGCGGCTGTACCTGTTGTTGGGGTGGGCACAGAGGTGTTCGCCAACACCAGGGAACTTCCATCGGAGGAGGAGTCGCTGTCACTGGTCTCTCCTCCGGTCCCCGTCGTGGTGTTCCCCTCGCCCTCTGTCCCACTGGTTCCTTCACCCTCAGTGGATTCGCCCTCATGGGCCATGTCGGATGCAGCTCCCTCCGTCACCGGTGCCTCTGCTCCTCCGCTGGATGATGCTAATGCACACAGGGTACCAGGACAGGGTAACAAAACAAAAAGGGGAGGAGAGACAGAGGATACACTTGGTCAATGCCATAAACAACACTACCGCTGGCGTACACAAAACACAGGGAGCTGCCCTATGCACTAGGCCATGCCCAACCAGTCACTAAGGTTGTCACAAGCCGTTGAGGTACACTGGCTAACGCCACCATCTGCACACCTGGCACCCACAAGACACTGCCCAGTAGCATATGCCCACTTACACCATTGGGTTTGGAGTGCTTCAGAGCCTGCACACAAGGGACCTACCCTGCCATGATCGCGTTGGCCTAGGGTCACCTACAGCCCACATACCCCACCCAGCTGCCTCCTAAAGCGCGCAAAGTCAGGAATCAGAATCTGTACTTACCCCCTTGTGGCTGCTGTGATGCCCTCAAGCGCCCATCCAACTCCAGATAGGCCACCGCCAGAGTGCAGAACATCAGAGGGGTCATGGTGTGAAGGGCACCCCTTCCATGTTGGGATGCCAGCCCCAGCTGGGCCTCCGCCGTTTTCTTCATCCAGCGGCGCAGGTCCTCCCATCTCTTGCGGCAGTGGGTGCTCTGCCTGTGATAGACCCCCAGGGTCCGCACCTCCTTGGCGATGGCACGCCAAATACCCTTTTCATGGTGGGTGCTGACCTGGAGGGAAAAGACAGGAGGAAAGGAAATTATCACCCGTCCGGACCGGCATACTCATTGCCCCCCAGTTCCTACCCATGCCCTGACGAATATACACTGACCACCACTCATGCAGCACTCAGGCCAGGACGCCTCAGCACCCCCCAACATGTGGCTTCCATCCACACCACTCAAAACATGCATTGCCCACACATCATGGTCTCAGTGTACTCACCTGTTTGTCTGGAGGACCGTAGAGTAACGTGTACTGGGGTAGGACCCCATCCGCCAGATTCTCCACCTCCTCCTCAGTGAAGGCGGGGGCCCTTTCCCCAGACACTGTAGCCATTGTGGCTTCCAGAGTCAGGTCACAGCAGCACTTGCAGTGTATGTCCTCTCCTCTTGATGGTCAGGTAGCAAGTGAGTGAGTAGTTAGAAAACGGCGATCACGTCTCCGGCTGTGCGTACCGTCACCGCCGGCATACATCGCCATTGGCTCCTGGAACCCATAGGGCCCAATGATAACCAATGCGAAGTTGCACGGCGGCCATCGACCGCCTACCGCAACGGTGCACAACGCCAGTGCACTTACCTCATTTCCACTTGTCCTTCCTCACAGGTCAGACAGCTGCCATTTCAGGGGGGCACATGCAATGGCACCTAACTGCGTCACAGCAGATATTGGCCCATCAACTGACTCTCGACTTCACATACTGCTTCAGTGACCTAACTTCAGCAACAGTTGTGCATTCTATGTGGAAATATGACCTTCTGCTCACCGTTCTCCTCCATAGGCTACAACCGCTGAGGCAGATGATGATACGGCAGCATCCTCCGGTGTACAGACCCCTGGTGGACCTGTCGACAATGGAGGACAGACACATTATCATCACATACAGACTTGTTCGTGCCACAATTCAAGAGCTGCGTGCCCAATTGGAGTCAGACCGGATGTCAGCTATCCGCCAGCCCACAGGAATACCCCCTCTAGTGCAGGTTCTGTCAGTGCTTCATTTTCTGGCAAGTGGTTCATTTCAAACTTCAGTGGCCATGGCATCAGGAATGTGTCAGCCAATGTTCTCCAACGTGCTGACCAGAGTGTTGTCTGCCCTGCTCAAACAAATGTGCAGCTACATCGTACATTCCCAGGTGGAGGATTTGGCCACAGTGAAAGCTGACTTCAATGCCCTGGGACATATCCCCAACATCATTGGTGCCATTGATGGTACACATGTGGCATTTGTTCACCCCCGGAGAAATGAACAGTTTTATAGGACTAGAAAAAGCTATCACTCGATGAATGTGCAGATGGTGTGTTTGGTAGACCAGTACATCTCCCATGTCAATGCCAAATATCCTGGCTCTGTGCATGACGCCTATATCTTGAGGAATAGCAGCATCTCTTATGTGATGGGCCAACTCCAGAGGCACCAGGTGTGTCTAATAGGTGAGCCCAAATTCCCCAACCACTATAAGTAGGTGTCTGGGGTTGTCCCTAAGGGTTAGTGCGAGTCTAACAGTTGTCCCTCAATATTTACAGGTGACTCTGGTTACCCCAACCTCTCATGGCTACTGACCCCAGTGAGGAATCCCAGGACAAGGGCAGAGGAACGTTACAATGAGGAACATTGGCGTACAAGGAGGATTATTGAGAGCACCTTCGGCCTCGTGAAGGCCAGGTTCCGGTGCCTCCATCTGACTGGTGGATCCCTGTACTACTCACCCAAGAAGGTGTGCCAGATCATTGTGGCATGTTGTATGTTGCACAACCTGGCCTTGAGACGTCAGGTGCCTTTTCTGCAGGAGGATGAGCCTGGAGATGGTCTTGCGGCAGTGGTGGAGCCTGTGGACAGTGAGGAAGAGGAGGCAGATGAAGAAGATGTGGAAAACAGAACAAACATTATACAGCAGTACTTCCAGTGACACACAGGTATGAGATTGTAACTCAACTTTACTTTTCAGTAATGCTTTGGACATTGTACATGGCAGCCTCTTACCCTCTGTCTATGGACACTGACTGTACCCTTTGGATTCTCAATTACCAAATCTGTGTGCCCCATTCTGGGTCCTGCTATATGTACTGCTGCCAACCAAAGGTCATCCTGTAGTACATTTCACTGTACATTTACATTGCAATGCTTTGATAATGTTGTACTAATACATTTATCAATTCATGACACTGACTCCAATATGGTATTTCTTTCAAGGGTGCTTATTTTTGTACCAATAAGTATGGGGGTATGTGCAAGGGGCTGGGGTGATGGTGGAGGAATGTCCAGTTAGAGTCCAGTCTATTGGTATCACAGGTGCATTGTCCAAGGGGACATAGGAAGTGGAGCAATGTCAGTTCAAGGTGGACAGGGTGACATGGTGGGACAGAAGGGTGACAATCAGGAGGGTCTTATTTCTTAGCAATGTTCTCTGTCTTCTGCCTGGATCGCAGGGACTGTTTGCGGGGTGGTTCTCCTTCTGCAGGGGGTGTGGTGCTGGTGGCCTGTTGTTCCTGCGGCAGGGCCTCCTGTCCACTAGCGCCCGCGAAGGTGGAAGGCTGTTCCTCGGTTTGGCTAGTGTCAGGCATCTGTTTTTGTGCCATTGCCTCCCTCATGGTCTTGCCCATGTCAGCCAGCACCCCTGCAATGGTGACCAGGATGGTGTATATTTTTGTTAGGTCCTCCATGATCCCCAGGTACTGTCCCTCCTGCAGCCACTGGGTCTCCTGTAGCTTGGCCAGTACCTGGCCCATGGTCTCCTGGGAATGGTGGTACGCTCCCATGATGTTTGAGAGTACCTCGTCGAGGATCGGTTCCCTGGGTCTGTCCTCCCCCTGTTGCACAGCAGTCCTCCCAGCTTCCCTGTTGCCCTGTGCCTCTGTCCCATGAACGGTGTGCCCACTGCCACTGACCCCAGGTCCCTGATCGTCCTGTGTTTGTGGGGTTGCCTGGGGTCCCTGTAGTGGTGGACACACTGCTGATTGACGTGTCCTGGGGACAGTGGCATGGACCCGCTGGGTGGATGCTGTGGTGGTGTTTCCTGTGGGGGGAGGGTCAGTTGTGGTTTGGGACTGTGGCAAGGTAACCGACTGTCCGGAGATCACAGATGGGCCAGGTTGGTCATCGTGATCCAGGCGTGCAGAGCTGCTGTCGTCACTGTGGGCCTCTTCTGGGGGGGGCTGGATGTGGCTGGCACCTCCTCTCCATGACGTTGGATAGGGGTCCTGTTGGGAGATGGGTGTCCATGCAGGTCTGTAATGGGTGTCCATGCATTGGGGGTGCATGCAGTGTTTGGTATTGGGATTGGAGGGTTGTGCTAGTGGGGTATATGTGAGTTGGTGGAGTGATGGGGCTGGAGGTAGGAGTTTGTGATGGCATGCAGGTAGGGTGGGGGATATAATGGTAAAGATTTGACTTACCAGAGTCTAGTCCTCCTGCTACTCCTGCGGGGCCCTCAGGAAGCATTATTGGCAAGTCTTGCTCCTCCCGTGTTGTTAGTTGTGGGGGAGGAGGTGGGCGTCCACCGCCAGTTCTCTGTGCTGCTATTTGGTGTCTTGAGACCATGGAACGCACCTTCCCCCATAGGTCATTCCACTTCTTCATGATGTCATCCCATGTTCTTGGATGTTGTCCCACTGCGTTGACCATGTCCACGATTCTCCGTCATAGCTCCAACTTCCTTGCAATGGATGTCTGCTGCACCTGTGATCCGAATAGCTGTGGCTCTACCCGGATGATTTCCTCCACCATGACCCTTAGCTTCTCCTCTGGGAACCTGGGGTGTCTTTGGGGTGCCATGAATGTGGTGTGAGTGATATGTGTGAGGATGTGTGGGGTGAGGTGTGGGATGCTGTGTTGTGGTGTGTGCTGTGAGTTGCGTGGATGGGGTATGGGTGCTGGTGTTCCATGGCTCAGATTGAGTGGGTGCTCCTGACTTGTGTCTCTCTCTGTTCACAATTTTTTGGGGGGGTCGTAAAGGGTTGTGGGTAATGTGGGTGTGTGTTTTATACTGTTGTGGGTGTGGTGTATGTATGTGTGTCAGGTGTGTGTATTTGAAATTGTCCAATGTGGTGTAGTTTTGTAAGTATGTGCGCATTTTGAGCAAGGCGGTGTGTACCGCCAATGGTTTACCATGGTTGAAAGACCGCTGTGGTGATTCGTGGGTCATGATACTGTGGGCGTATTCCTGTAGGCGTAACGGTGTGGGTTTTGCTATCACCAGTTTATCATTGACCTTTGTCTGGCAGACTTGTGTAGGTGTCTGTATAGTGGCGGATTTCTATGTGTGGGTCATAATACCCGTAGCGGATTACCACGCGGTCACAGTATGTTGGTGGCTGTCTGCACGGCAGTAATCGGCTTTTACCACCAGGGTTGTAATAAGGGCCTAAGTGTGTAAAATGTCCTAATACCCTATAAGGATAGTCCTAACCTTCTACCTAAAGGAGAGCTTGGTATGTTAAACCTAATCTCCCAATGCCATGTCTCTGAAAGAGCCCCCAACCCTCGTTACCTTGGAATGAGGTCTCTAGCTCAGACTCTGTAGGGCCACGAAGTCCAGGTCAGCGTCAAGGCGACGTGCAGCATTGATAGCAGCGATGGTATCTGGTCTGAATCCCTCTCATCATCTGTCTCAAGTGTGATGTATTTATACAGATCTACTTGGACCCCTGACGTAGGTTGTTCCCAAACAATAGATAACACCGCATGCTTGGGATAGTAATTTCTAATGTGAGCACCTACTGTTTGTTTGTCTTTGTTGCTTGATTTGACGCCTTAGCGAGGTGACACTGATAACATAACCTTAAACAAAAAGGGGCTAACTATAAACAAGGCAGCCATCTTAGAAGAATTTATTAAATAAATGGTCTAAGACAGAGCAAGCTAAGTAGGTTAAAAGTCACTAGGTGACAGGGGCACGAGTCTGCAAGCCAAAGGCTAAGCTAACTCCTGTTATCCCATTAAAACAAACTAGGATTCACTACAAAGTCATTTTTTGGATGTGGAAACCTACGTTGCGTCAATGAGATGCAAGGTAGGCGTGCCTGTGCAAAAAATGACTCTATGGCCTGAGCGCCAAATGTATCCCCCTATGCTATAATCACGCACGGGGGGAGGAGGGGTCAAATAATGGTAATAAGCTATTTAATGCTAGGTCAGGACAGGCGTTAGGGGACCTGTGGGCATAGTTCCATGTTGGAACACCATGGAATAAGCCCACAGATTTCCTCTCCAGGCCTCAGGGACACCCCTACCCACACCACAGGGACAGCAAAGGATGGAAGACCCCATCCCAGGTAAGTATAGGTATGTAATGGTAAGTATTTCTTTTTAAGTGCCATTGGGGGTCCTGAAATGGGCCCCCTATATGGCACTGGGTGCAATGGCCATACCCAGGGGACCCTGGTGCCCTGTGCTGGCCATTGGGATGGTGGGCATAACTCCTGCCTTTTCTAAGACAGGAGTCATGTGGTATGGATGGTTTTGTGTCAGAAAATGACGCTAGGCTGGTTGGAGTCATTTTTTTTTACTCTAACCTGCCTAACTTCATTTTTTGATGCAAAGCCCCCTTCTCCCATACCGCCACCTCCCCAGCTAACGTAATTTCTTTTTTTTACGCTAGCTTACCCTTTGCACAGGCTTGCACAATTCCATAAATATGATGCTCGGCTGGTGCTCAAGAATGGTGCAAGCCAGTGCAAAACTTTTTGATGCAAAACTGCGTTAGTGGCAGTTTTGCACAAAAAAGTTTAAATATGCCCCTCTGTGACAAGAGCAATTCTCCACCCTGCTATCCACATAGAATAAGGATCTGTGATCTGCACAGTACATGTTCTTTGCAGCAGGCATATTAACACTCTAGGGGCCAGATGTAGCAAGCGTTTTGCCTGGTGCAAACAGCAAATTTAACCTGGTTACCGACTCGCAAAATGGGAATGCGACTCGCAAATATGAAGGGGTGTTCCCCTTCCTATTTGCGATTCGCATAGCGATGCAGAATAGCTTTGTGACCGCGAACGCGGTTGCAAAGCAATTCTCAGTTAGCACCCATTTCAAATGGGTGCTAACCCATTCGCGAAAGGGAAGGGGTCCCCATGGGACCATTTCCCCTTTGTGAATGGCTCTGAAAAAATTAAACAAAAACGTTTCATTTTTTCATGTGTATTGCAACTCGTTTTCCTTTAAGGAAAACTGGCTGCAATACAAAAAAAAACTGCTTTATTAAAAAGCAGTCACAGATCTGGTCGTCTGCTGTCTCCAGTGAATGCTGCAAATCGCAAGGGGGTCGCAAATTGTGACCCACCTCATTAAGATTAATGAGGTGGGTCTTAGCGACCCCCTTGCGATTCGCAGATGGTGTCAGGGACACCATCCTGCATCTGGGTTTGCGAATTGCAAATTGCGAGTTGCTCAGACTCGCAATTTGCAAGTCGCAAACTCGGACTTACCTACATCTGGCCCTAAGCTACTTTATGCAAATCAAAACTGCCACTAGAGAAAACTCTGATCTCTCTAACTAGTATGAACAATAATCACTAGTATTATCTTGATATTTTTATTTATGCTTAAAAGCTGGAAGCACAAGGAACTTTGCAGCAGGTGTTTCTTTGTAAGTCATTGCTTGCACAGGGTCTACTCTGAGGTTAGCACCCTCCCTCCCCAGGTCAGCACCCAGTGCAGTTGCACCAGTCCCACTGCCCTAAATCCGGCCCTGTTTCTGCCCCAGGAGCACTAGGTGCAGTAGGTATTCCCAGAGACAATCTATACTTTACAGATGAGATCTAAGAAGACAAAGTTGTCATGTAGAATAAGTAAGCTGAGTTAGTCTTAGTTACTTGGATTCTTATCTGAGGAGAACCTTGTATGTCAGTTCAGCTAGACTATTCCTTTTGTAAGAAGACCTCAGCAAATTTGCCGATCAATGGTTGTTTTAGGGTAGCTAATGCCAGAGCCTGAGAATAATTCTTATGGAGCTAAAAAGACAAATGAGCAGTAGTAGTAGGGTGGCTAAGAGATGTGACCAGGGTAAATTTTTAAGCATGCTTGAAGCTGCTCATTTTATTTTGTTGTGTTCTCTCCCTTCTCCAGAAACTACAAATTTCTTATTTTGAATCCTCCGGCTGAAGCAAGGTGGCTAGACTTACCCAAAGGGATGAGTGCATTGCAGTGCAACCTGAAGCTGATATTCAACCACCTGCAGTGCTCCTTTTGTTCTGCCACCACCAGTACCCCTATCTCAACCTCTACCACCAGCTACCTGTTCATCAGGCCATGTTCCCACCGACCCACAGTCCTTGATGCCCTACTCAACTCTTTTATAAACCCTATTCAATCAAGATTCTTCATAAGATATTAATTTCAGGCCACTATATAGGAAGAGGGAGGTAGTATGATTTTGGTGGATTACTGCATCTTTGGCAGTAGAGGGTGGTACTACCTGCCATATGTCACTCACATATCCCTCCTTATAGAAGCCATATCTAGCTATAACAGCTAACTAGGGCTATTGAATAAACCTTGAAATTACTCGGGTGCACGTATCACTCCAGCTCGTATGTGCCCACTTGGGCAATTATATGTTCAGATTAAATCCACCACTACCATTGTGGCGGGACCTACATGCCTCAATAGAATGACAGTTGTAAATTCACCACAAAGCAGCAATGCATTATAGTCTGTCTAATAGGTAGCACACCCCATGGGACATTGATGCTTACAGTCTCCGTAATTGGAACCATCTCAACTCTTAGTCAACATTAGTTGCACTTGTTTGATTCACTCCTTTTCCATTCCTCATGCTCTTCGATAGGACACATGGAAGATGTAGTGCCCTCGGGCACTCATCAGTGGATTACATGAATTACAAGCTATCTGTTTTATACTTGTGCCATGTACAATGATTGGATGTTATCTCCTCATCTGTCCATTGCCACGTGTAATTTCTATACAATAGCAGAGGCAACTCCATACTTCCCTGAGTTGCCCCAGGGACTTACCATCAGCAGCTGGAAACCTTTAACAATAACACGATAATAAACAGTGTTTATTATTGTGTTATTGTTAAAGGGTTGTGGCCATGGGGCATGACAGGGACAGAGTGGGAGTGCACAGCACTCCCCCCATTGTGCATGTGTGTTTGGCCAGCCGTCCATGGCCAGCCCATCACACAGGCACACTGTGCCCTCTCCAACAAGGCACTGTGTTGCCGAGGTGGAAACAGCAGGCAGAGGCTCCCAGTCTGCCTCAGAGCACCAAGCCAGGGTGCTACTGCTAATCATATGCTTATCCAAGAAGAAAATGATCACGAAGGTCTAAAGAATGCACTAACTAATGCAGAAAAAAATAGAAAAACAGAACAAACAAATAAACTAAATTTCCAAACAACTGTATCTGATTCTAAAGTGTGTAATGAAACAATAACTGTAGTGAAACTATTGTTTACTCTGTATTCTCAAATTGTCTTTCATTTCTGTGTAGATCAGCCTTCCTTCAGTCTCCTGATGCTGTGCAAAGTACGCAAATTAATATAAAAGTGTATGTGTAACAGTTCATACCTCACTTAAACCTTCGCATCATCATGATTCTCGAGGCTGATTTGAGCATTCTGAGTGGTTTCAAAGTGCTTGGAGGCTCCTGGGAACTCCATAGTGGCCCTTGTAATTCGTGTTTATTTGTCTACCATCCTGTATTTTTAGGCAGATAATCAGAGATTCATAGGTCAAGTGTAGGAAGTTTATTTCCAAAACTACTTAACTATTTCTGCATCACTTAGCAAACCAAAATGCTACAGCTTTCATGTGAATCAGCATGCTTAGTTTAACCTGTAGCTCTGAAAACATATTGTTACTTTTAAGGAATATTTTAATGACGTAAAAGCAGTACCTCTGTGTAACCAACTTTCAGGTCAAAAGACCAATAGTATAGGAAAAGGATTCTCGCTAAGCCTCTCCTCCACACTGGATGAGGTCAAAATAATCACTAAAGAAGACCAAAAATGGGGGCCAGATTTAAAAGGAAGTGCCACAGTGTAGCAAGCCACCTTCTTGGCTGCACTTTGAAAGGGCAGGAATGTGCCGTATTTAAGGAATATAGCACATTCTTATCTTTCCACACCATGCTGGTGCTCAATGGGCTGCCTGGCACCAACACAGACACCCTTCACAATAGTCTGTGTTGCATGCAGGATTGCTTTTGTGCAGGAAGGAGCACCTTCCTGCACAAAAACAATATCCTGAGACGTTTTTCTATTTCTAGGTGTGCTGCAGAATTCAGTATACACAGAAAGAGTAAAAAATGAGGCACTACACCTCACCTGGAGAGGCATAAGGTTGTACCCATCCTCAGGTTTACCAGGGTTGGTAGATCTGGGGTTGTGTCGAAATCCATGGTTGTTGCATGGGAACACCTGCCACAATGCCCATGGAACACCTCCAGTATGCGAAGTAAGGCAATGCAGCGATTTGCATTGCTTAGCCTTACTCCCTATCTATGAGGCTAGTCAAAGCCTAATACATAAGGTAGCAAGGACTGTGCTACCCTTGTGTCAAAAAAAAGTGATGCAATTGCGCTGCAAGGGCCACATAAATATGCACCTGAGTAAGGTAGATCGAGCATTCTTTACGGTTTACAATACATACTTGTTCAACAGCACTATGAAGTGTTTCCATTACTTACTGACGCTTTAAAAATAGGTACATAAATACACAAATAAATTATGAAATCTGGAAACATGATTAAATAAATGAGACTATACTCTCTATTTTCAAAAGATTTCAGCACAGAAGTGCAGTTTCACGACGAATAAGTAACATATAGCGCTTTAAAAAAATCCATCAATTTACAATCATTTGCATGACCATTGGCACGAGATACAGGAGGAAGAATGTGAAAATTTGGTGACGTAAATAGAATATGCAGTTTAAGACAAGATGAAATGCATTCTTGGGCAATACGTTTGAGTTATTTCCTCTTTTCGCTTTGAATACACTGATTTCATCAAAGAACACCACATCTGTGTATCTGAATCTTCCCTCTGAACTGCGTTTCAGATTTAACTTCAAACGATTAAATCTAAGTGAATTTTGCAGCGTAACTAAATAAATAGATTTCAAAAGGTTTAAAAGCACATATATATATATGAATTCTAAAGACTTCTCAGTTGCAATGTAAGTGTATATTCCTTTAGATGACTAACTGTGGTCTTCAATTGAATCTGACTGTACCTGGGATTAAAGCATCCTTTGCTAGGAATGAGGGTCCACCCATGACCACACCAAAGTCAAAATCTCACACAGTACCCAGATAAAGTCGTGAACATGCAGTTTCAAAACATATGTTTTTTTTGCTTTTTAATAAACAAATCAAATCTAATTAAAATTAACAACAGAAATAAGTTTGGGAGTTTGGGAGACAAGTTAAGTAGGGAAAGATCAAGGCATTTGAGTGACTCAGAACAGAAACAGTGTATATATGTTCCTGAAAAATCAAATACAATAAAAATAGATGATTTGAAATAAAACCATCTAATGTACTATATTCCTGTGTGTGTGTGTGTGTGTGTGTGTGTGTATCAATGAAAAGAACAAAGGTGAAATATTCGTTATAGCTAGGAATACGTTGTTATTACTTCAGTTATATAACTTCAAATCAGTAGCCATAGAACTATAACTCAGTATACTACGTAGTGTTCTCATAAATGATTTCATTATACCTATCATAAGTGCTGTTAGGAATGCTATCACTTAACATGCAATAATTGATGTTATCTGAAAGGGAATAAGCCGTGCATGGAGAACGCTGGAGTGATCATTAATTTTCTGATATGATATTGCATGGGACCCACCAACAGTACTCCTTTGGCATGACAGGGATGCAGAAGCACCTAGAGGCCATCCACTCTACAAGGTATGCCTGGGTGGAAAGGAGGAATGCGCAGGAGTTGCTGGAGGCTGCTTCACCAACATCCTTTGTGGACACAGCTGCTGACACTGCAACATCATCAACTTCTGCAGCATCAGCTGGACGTCCTCCACCATCCACTACATCTGTTTTTCTCTCAGTGCCTGCTTCTGGAACTGCAGCGCCACTCCGCCTATCGAGGCAGGATCATAATATCGTGGTCCATTTTGCAAATACTGCCACTTACTGTGCCATACAGTAATTGTTGCTGCTGGGAAAGACATGAATATTCACCGAGAGCTTGTCATGGCTCACCAGTGTCCTCCCCAATATCCCTAGTTTTATTTTTCTCTCCCCTTTATTGTCCTCCTCTATCCTCTCCATTTTGTTTTTGTTTTATTGGTCACATTTGATCCATTAGAAAAATGTCAAAATGTCCAGAAATAAGAAAAAAATGTTTTTTTTAAGTATTACTGAAATATTTCTAATAATAAAGAGCATAAGTTAATATTAGCCATATTTTTTTAGGTAACATACAAATATTTTGGGATTTAAAATATTTATCAAAGGCAAGTGTAAGGTAAGTAAAATATTATGTTTTGAGCTGAGTGGTGTGACGTACACTACAGTGACTTGTCAAACAGTGAAGTATTGTTTAGTCAAGTCTCATTATTTAGGTATTGTTGAGTGTAGTGTCAATGAGTTCAGTATCATTGGGAATATTATTATTAAGTCTAATACAGTGAGTCCATTGTTGAAAAGTGGAGTAACATACAGTGAAGTGTTGTCTAATACAGTGGGGTGTCGTACAATGTCTTACTGTGGAAGGACATCGAGTGGAGTGCAATACCTTGGAGTGGGATGCCATAGACTAAAGTTGAGTGTGGTAGAGTAGAGTGACGTGTCGTACAGTTTAGTGCTGTCTCATAAACTGGAGTGTATGTGTATGTCTTAGACAGGCACAAAGAGGAGTACAGCGGCATAAAGTAGAAGGCATACCTATGTTTGCTTTTGTGAAACATATTTTGTTTGTTGTATGATACAGGATTTGTCTTAGCCACATTCAATGCATATTTTCAAATCATAAGGCAGGGGAACTTGGAAGTAAAAAACATATAACCCACCTTACTGACACACACCTGCAATGGGTAAAAAAAGGTAAGTTTAAACCACACTTCTACAGTGCTATCTGAATGTATGTCATCAACATAACATCAAGTGAATCCATTTTTTTTCTTCTTTTTATGTGATTCTCAGATATAAGTGACATTACTATTACAGAACTACGGGCCTGGTTTAGAGTTTGGCAGAGGGGGTTAATCCATCACAAATGTTATGAACATCCAGTCTGCTGTATTATAATTACATTGTAGCCAATGGAACGTGTAATATTACATATGGTATATCGGTTACATTTGTGACAGAGTAACCCCTCTACCAAACTCTGAAACAGGCCCTATGTCATCACTTAGAAAAGTTTCAGTTCAAAATTATCATATGGTAGTAGCCAACATGAAGCATTGGGGAAAAACAAACCTAATAGATTGTGAAAAAATCCCATACATGCTGTGCACATCCAGCTGTTCACATATCTATCTAAGTTATATGATATATGTGAAACCAAAGAAGACACTAATGCATACAGTTGATTTCTTAAAATATCATCAACCATGCGATACCACGTAATGCCATGAACTGAATTATGTAAGTCCAACTTTAAAGTAGCTTTGTGGCTTTATAACAATGGTAATATCATAACTCAGAAAGTTATATACAAAATACCACTGTAACTGTGGTGTAAATTGTTCGACAGTCTGTGCTTAAAAGTAAGAGTACTAGCATCACATTCTGTCCAACCTGTGTTGTTCTTTAAGCAGATGGTGTAGTGTACTGATGCAGCAGTCTCTCCATTATGAAAAATTATAGCATCCTGAAATTGCAACTTGAGAAGCAGTAAAGTTAAAAATACACATTGATTTTTATGTTATTAGGAGTACATCTTTGAATTAACTAAAGTGGATAGTTTGGTTATCATTGTAAAATTAAGAGTCTGATTTGCAGTTTGCATGTTAGTTGTGATTCACAGCTATATATATATATTTTTTTAACATGGAATTGATTTGTAATCAGGCATTGTTAGATAGATAGGCCCTCATAACAACCCTGGCGGTAAATCCCGCTTACCGCCATGCTGATGGCCACCAACATACCGTGGCGGCGGCGGAAATCCTCTACAGGTATTATGACCCACATCTCTGAATCCGCCACAATGCAGACACCCACACAAGTCCACCACACCAAATGTCAGTGATAAACTGGCGATACCAAAACCTACACCGTCACGCCAACAAGAATACGCCCACACTATCACAACCCATGAATCAACGCAGCGGTCTTTCAACGGCGGTAATCCATTGGCGGTACACACCGCCGTGCTCAAAATACACACACACTTACAATACACATCTACATTGGATAATTCGAAATACAAACACCTGATACACATACACACACAACACCCACACACTCACACCACTATAAAACACACACCCACATTACCCACAAACCCTTACAACAAATTTTTTTTGAAAAAAGCAGAGATAGAGAGAATAGCAAACACAACACCAGCATCCACAGGCACACCACAACATCACTCATACAACATCCACACACCTCAAACAACATACCCCAACACAACACATCACACAGCACAACAAACATCACCTCACACATCACCCACACCACACTATGGCTCCTCAAGGACACCCCAGATTTTCTGAGGAGGAGCTCAGGGTCATGGTGGAGGAAGCCATCCGGGTCGAGCCACAGCTATTCGGATCACAGGTGCAGCACACCTCCATTGCTAAGAAGATGGAGCTACGGCGGAGAATCATTGACAGGGTCAACGCAGTCGGACAGCATCCAAGAACAAGGGATGACATCAGGAAGAGGTGGAACGACCTGCGGGGGAAGGTGCGTTCAGTGATATCCAGACACAAGATTGCTGTACAGAGGACTGACAGTGGCCCCCACCTCCTCCCCCACAACTAACAACATGGGAGGAGCAAGTGTTGGCAATACTGCATCCTGAGGGCCTCGCAGGAATAGCATGAGGACTGGACTCTGGTAAGTCAAATCTTTACTACTATATCCCCCAAACCCTACCTGCATGCCATCACATACCCCCAGACACCCCCTCACCCCCATCACTCCAAGACCTCAAATATACCCCACTACCACAACCCACACATCCCAATACCAAGCCATTCATGCAACACCAAAGCATGGACACCCATTGGCAAAGCATATCCAGTACAGATACCCACACAGACCCCAAAACACTAATCACACAAGGGCAAACACAATAATGCAAGCACAGGAGTAGAGGGTAACTCACCCAATGCACAAGATGGCAGACACAGATACTAAAACTCTGCATTTACACCCCAACAGGACCCATACCCAACGTCACCGAACAGGAGGTGCCAGACATATCCAGTCCCCCCACAAAAGAGGCCCACAGTGATGACAGCAGCTCTGCACGCCTGGATCAAGATGACCAGCCCGGACCATCAGGGACCTTTGGACAGTTGGTTCCCTGCCACAGTCACAAGCCACCACAGACCCTACCCCCCTCAGGAAACACCACCACAGCACCCATGCAGCGGGCCCATGCCACTGTCCCCAGGACACTTCAATCAGCAGTGTGTCCACCACTACAGGGACCCCAGGCAAACCCACCAACCCAATACATTTAGGGACCTGGTGTCAGTGGTAATGGGCACACGGTTCAGGGGACAGAGGCACAAGACAACAGAGAAGCTGGGAGGACTGCTGTGCGACAGGTGGAGGGCAGGCCCAGGGAACCCACTCTCCACGAGGCACTCTCCAACATCATGGGAGCATACCACTATTCCCAGGAGACCATGGGCACGGTACTGGCCAAGTTTCAGGAGACCCAGTGGCTGCTGGAGGAACAATACCTGGGGATCAGGGAGGACTTGAAGTCCATTAACACCACCCTGGTCACCATTGCAGGGGTGCTGGCAGACCTGGCCAACACCATGAGGGACACAGTGGGACACAAACGGGCCTCTGACACTAGCCTGGACAATGAACAGCCCTCCACCTCCGCCGGCGCTAGTGGACAGGAGGCACCACCACAGGAACAACAGGCCACCATCACCCCACCCCCTGCAGAAGGAGAACCACCCGCAAACGGTCCCTGAGATCCAAGAACAAGACAGAGGACATTGTCAAGACCCCCACCAGGAAATAAGACCCTCCTGATTGTCACCCTTCTGTCCCACTTTGTCACTCTGTCAACCTTACACTGCCATTGCTCCACTTCCTATGCCCCCATGGACAATGCACCTGTGAGACCAGGAAACTGAATTCTACCATGGACATTCCTCCATCATCACCCCATCCCATTGCACCCCCCCTCCATTTTTTAAAACAGAAATAAACACATTTGAATCACAAATCAGTCTGGAGTCAGTCTGTACTTTCACAAATGTGTAATTGCAACCTCTCTGAAATATAGCAATGTCAATGTTCATGTTCACATACCAATGTTACACAGCTGTTGGGCAGCAGTAAACATAGCAGAGGGCACAAAGTGGGACCCAGATCTGTGAAATAAAAAGGCAAAGTGACATGTCAGGTTCCATACACAGAGGTAAAAAGGCAGATTTATGCTATGTCCTACAGTAGTATGAGATGTGTGAAGCAGTGCCATCCTCTTACCTGTGTCTCACTGGACGTATTGCATGATGATGTTGTTTCGGTTGTCTATATCTTCTTCTTCTGCCTCCTCTTCTTCACTGTCCACAGACTCCACAGCTGCCACAAGACCAGCATCGGGCCCATCCTCCTGCAGAAAAGGCACCTGGCATCGCAAAGCCAGTTTGTGCAACATACAACATGCCATGATTATCTGGCACACCTTTTTCGGTGAGTAGTATAGGGAGCCACCTGGCAGATGGAGGCAACTGAATCTTGCCTTCAGGAGGCCGAAGGAGCACTCTATTATCCTCCTAGTTTGACTATGTGCCTCATTGTAGCGTTCCTCTGCCCTTGTCCTGGGATTCCTCACTAGGGTCAGTAGCCATGACAGGTTGATGTAACCAGAGTCACCTGCAAATATCGAGGGACAACTGTTAGACATCCTCCACACAGTATGGAATCTCCCATACCCAGACACCTGTTTAAACTGTGTGGGGACCTTGGGCTCACCTATTAGCCACACATGGTGCCTCTGGAGTTGCCCCATCACATAAGGGATGCTGCTATTCCTCAAAATGTAAGCGTCATGCACTGAGCCAGGATTCTTGGCATTCACATGGGAGATGTACTGGTCTGCCAAACACACCATCTGCACATTCATAGAATGGTAGTTTTTGCGTTTTCTGTACACATGTTCATTCCTGCGGGGGGGACAAATGCCCCATGTGTACCATGAATGGCACCAATGATGTTGCGGATATGTGCAAGGGCATAAAAGTCACCTTTCACTGTGGGCAGATCCTCCACCTGAAGGAAAACGATGTAGCTGCGCATGTGTTTCAACAGAGACGATAACACTCTGGACAACACGTTAGAGAACACTGGCTGTGACATCCCTGATGCCATGGCCACTGTTGTTTGAAAGGAGCCACTTGCCAGGAAATGGAGCACTGACAGGACCTGCACTAGAGGGGGGATTCCTGTGGGATGGTGGATAGCTTACATCAGGTCTGGCTCCAACTGGGCACACAGTTCCTGGATCGTGGCACTATCAAGTCTGTAAGTGATAATGATGTGTCTGTCTTCCATTGTCGACAGGTCCACCAGGGTCCTGTACAGCGGAGGATGCCGCCATCTCATCACCTGCCCCAGCGGATGTGCCCTATGGGGGAGAAGGGTGAGCAGAGGGTCATAAACCACATAGGTTTCACAAGGCTGTTCAGCACAATCGTGAAATTATCTCTGTGTGTTGTCTGTTTGTATTCCTGGTTAAAATAGATGTGACGCAGTTAGTTGGCCTGCCACGTGGCCCCCTCAAATGGCGGCTGCCTGACCTATAAGGAGGGACAAAGGGAAATGAGGTAACTGCGCTGGCATTGTGCAGCGTCGCGGTAGGCGGTCGAAGACCGCTGCGCAATTCAGCATTGGTTATCATTGGGCCCTATGGGTTCCAGGAGCCAATGGCGATGTACGCCGGCAGTGACGGTACACACCGCTGAAGACGTGACTGCCATTTTCTATCTGTTCCCTCACTTGATACCTGACCTTCAACAGGAGAGGACCTATACTCTATAGTGCTGCTGTGACCTGCTTCTGGAAGCGACAATGGCTACAGTGTCTTGGGAAAGGGCCCCTGCCTTCATTGTGGAGGAGTTGGAGAAACTGGTGGATGGGGTCCTCCCCCAGTACACGCTACTCTACGGTCCTCCAGACAAACAGGTGAGTTAACCGTGTGCATGGTGGATGGAACATGATTGTATGGAGTGTTGTGGATGGAAGAGATGGGGGGGACAGGCCAGCATGTGAAGATGGTGAGTGTATGTTTTTCTGGGACAGGGTGGGAGGTTTGTGGCCAATGTGTGAGAAGAACTGTACGGGGGAGTAACATCCTTTTTTACTTCAATATTCCTCTTGGTCAGCGCCCACCAGAAGAAGGGTATTTGGCGTGCCATCACCAAGGGAGTGCGGACCCTGGGGGTCTACCATAGACGGAGCACCCACTGCCGGAAAAGAGGGTAGGACCTGCGCTGCTAGAGCAAGAAGATGGCGGTGGCCCAGCTGGGGATGCCCTCCCAACGTGGAAGGGGTGCCCGTCCCACCATGACCCCCCTGATGTACCGGATCCTGGCGGTGGCATATCCTGAGCTGGATCAGCGCGTGAGGGCATCACAGCAGCCACAAGGGGGTGAGTACACTCTCATTCTGCTGACTCTGCGCGCTTGACGAGGTGTCCGGGTGGGGGAGTTGGGCTGTGGGTTACCCTAGGTCAGGGCCGACACGCAAAGGTAGAGCCAATGATTTGCAGGCTCTGTCCCACTCCAACCCAAAAGGTGGTATTTGCCCTCTACACCTAGTCAGGCTCCTATGGGTTCCAGCTGGGCATGAAATGGGTTTAGGCAGAGTCCCTCATGGGCATGTGCTTTTCCCCTGGACTGTTAGTGCATGGCTTACTGCATAGGGCGGCTCCCTGTGTGTTGTGCCCGCCAATGGTAGTGGTGTTGCAGGCATTGACCATGTGTCTCCTCTGTCTTTCCCCACCTTTATGTTTTGTCACCCGTCCTTGTGTGCATTAGCATCATCTGGCGGAGGAGCATTGGCACCAGAGCAGGAGGGAGCTGCAACCCACATGGCCCTGGAGGGTGAATTTACAGAGTCAGAAGGCACCAGTGGGACGGAGGGCGAGGGGAGCTCCACGATGGGGACGGGAGCAGACACCAGTGACAGCGACTCCTCCTCTGATGGGAGCTCCCTTGCGGTGGCGGGCACCTCTGTGCCCACTGCAACAACAGGTACAGCTGCCACCTCTCCTACCAGCACCGCCCTCCCAGCAGCCTCTCATCGAGTTTCTGTGCCCGCTCACCCTGGAGGGTGGGCATCTCCTTCACCCCAGGCACCTCAGGCCCTGCCCCAGTCAGCCCTGCTCCCCTCAATGAGGAGGCTATTGACCTCCTGGGATCCCTCACTGTTGGGCAATCAACCATTTTGAATGCCATCCAGGGTGTTGAGAGGCATTAGCAGAAAACAAATGCATACCTGGAGGGCATTCATTCTGGTGTGGCAGCCTAACAGAGAGCATTTCAGGCTCTGGCCTCAGCACTGATGGCAGCCATTGTCCCTGTGTCCAGCCTCCCTCCTCCAACTTCCTCTACCCAGACCCTACCTCAGCCTATCCCAAGCACACCATCAGACCAGCATGCACACTCATCAACACACAAGAGTGGACATGGCAAACATAAGAACCACATATCCCACAGGCACTCACACAAGCACCATCCCCATGCAGACACACCAACATCCACTGCCTCCACTGTATCCACCTCCTCCACTTCCTCCTCCCCCCTCCCTGTCTCATCTCCACTCACACCTGCATGCACTACATCCTCAGCCACTACCTCCATCACCAGCATGCCCATCACCACACACTGCTCACGTGTAATCACCACCCCCACTACCATTCACACATCCCCTATGTCCTCTCCCAGTGTGTCTGTGAGCCCTCCTCCCAAAGTACACAAACGCAGGCACACACCCACCCAACAGACATCCACCTCACAGTAGCCTCCGGCCCATGCACCTTCACCTAAATTCAGCAGACGTACACCTCCTACAACCACTACCTCTTCCTCCACTCCCAAACTCCCTCCATCTTCCCGTCCCTCTTCCCCTCTTCCCTACACCTCCACCCCCATCATTCCTTTAGGGCCAGGATGTCCAGGTCCCAGCCCGGCACCTCAGCCACCAAATCCTCCAGCACTGTGGTCTTAGCAAATCCTGTCACATCACGGGCGGCACACATCTTTGCTGCTCCTGATAGAAGAGGAGGTAAACCAACATGGGCAGGACCTGTAACTCAGGCTCCATGGCGTTCTGGTTCCTCGTTGGGTGTTGAGAGGTGAGTGATTTCCATTCCACAGACTGTTTCCGCTGTGCTTTTGATGACGTTGGTACTGCCCTGGAAAAGCTGGCAGATTGGTGCCTTGTGATACAGTGGGCGGTACATTGTGTTCTGCCTGTCTGTTGGCGGTTACCGCTGCAGTGTTTGTTTCTACTGCCATGCGGTCGGAGTGTTAAAGTGACATCTATGTTGGCGGTTTCCGCCATGGTTGTGATTCCATTTTTTTTACCGCCGGCCTGTTGGCGGTATTTACCGCTGCTTTAACACCGACTGCAAGGGTTGTGATGAGGGCCATTAATGTTTCATATTGTGTAACTGTGGAGCTTGAATGTGGGCAATGTAAGAATTAAAGTTCCAAAGAGTAGCTTAGACCGGTCAGCACTCAGGTGAGTCCCATGAACTATAATTTCTAGAACAGCCATACAGAATTCTTCAGCATCTTGCTGCTCATTGATAGAAAACTGAATGGCACCTCTACATATACCTACCATATCTCTTATGCCAGGTGTAGAGTGTCATATGTGGTTGTCTGACAAAACTTGTTAATGAAAATGTATTAAGGTTTTGCTGAAACATTGATCTATATGCGGTTTATTATTTCTTTCACACATGGTAGGTACAAAAGAATCTTCACAACAACATTGCTATAGCAATGTATGCCATTCTGAGGAAACTGAAGTCCTGTAATTTTCATATGTAAGCTTTCTGATTTTTTAGGTTGTTCCAATTGTTCTTTGTAACTGTAGTTTGAAATTTTCTTTTCAAAGAAGGTTTGTCAAGATGAGATAGTCACCAACATGAGGAGCATATCTGTTTTGCAAATGATTGGATTTGCTGACACAGACACTGTCTGCATGACTTCTTGTCTCATTTAAATTGGTAATATATAGTCCTCCTAGTTTTTTTTTTACTTGAGATGGAGCAATGTATGCAATGCCCAGTTTGAATACAGCAGAGCCAATGGTAATTAGTGCATAACATAAGTGTTGTCATTGTGATTTGTGTATTGTTACAGGACAAGCTGAATAAAGAGGAAACTGTTCTGTCTTTGACAAGTAAAAATCTTGCTGTACACAGAGAGATCTGGTTTAATGTGGTCTACTTTGACCACAATTTGACCACAATAATTGCAATCTCTTCATTCTTTCCAGATGTCACAAAGCTCACTAGAAATCCAATGGCTCCATTTACTAGACCTTCTTATGCATGGAAAATTCAATGTAAAAAGACATGGTAATTTGTACAAAGCTGTCACTCTTTCTCCAATCCAACTGCACATGAAGTGATTTTTCCATCTTTTTCAATTTTGAAGCTAATGTTTTGCTCATAGATATGTTTATTCTGTGATTCCCCACTTTATCTTTATAAGGAAGATGTCCACTTTCATCTTTTTTCAGATTTAGAATTTCATTATTTAAATTAGCACATTCTTCAACAGATGGCATTAAACAAACCAAAGTGAGTGCTTGTGAAAGAAGATGATGCATAACTTGAGCAGGCGAATGCAGGTTAGCAAAGAATTTACTTGCAGTTTGTACCCTTAACATACTCTTTACTTCTTTTGTCAAAATGCCAAGGCAAATGTGGCATATTTCTCATTGTTAGCTTCCGTCATATACTCTGTTAATTCTCTGTAGCTGAAATGCAGTCAAATGTTGACATTGCCTATAATTCCGAGACAATTCCATGTTTGTTCCTTCAAATGTTTGTTGAAAATCAGTTTACCTTTAACAGGTGTTAGTTTTAATAAGTCTTTAAAAACAATGAAACTTTTTCCTCCAAAAAGCAGATCATAAGACATCCTGAGTATTTCTTCTTGCAAACACAAATTAACAAATACCAGCGACAAGTTTGAAACCATGCCAACTTAAACTATGGTCACAACACTTATATTTTTTAAGAACTCTCAAATGTTCTTGCCATGCACTAGTATTCAATTTTAAGTATTCCCATTTGTTGACATGTTCTAATGTAGTAACAGTAGACAAAGTAAATTAATTCCTTTAATGTTATATGATGCTATGCTGCTATGCCAACAGGAGCAGTAACTCCAAAAGCTAAATTTGAGGTAGCAAGTTTATGCATATAAGTAGTAATTAATTTAATTAGAAAGCTTTTCCCAGTTCCAACTTGGCCCCTCACATATTGTAATGTAGGTACTAATCCATTTTTGTGTTGAGGTCCTTTATCTACTGACTGTTTCATGTGTTTGTATAGTTATAGCTGTTCACTATTTAATTCAGATACTAATTAATCCAAATTATCTAAATCCTTTTTCACTTTGTTCATTGCATGTTGAACGTCATCCATGGCAACCACAGCTTTATTATCAATAATTGGTTGTCCATGTATTAGTTATTGCAGTATTGTGTTGAATTTCTTCGTAAACATTATTCTCTTCCTCTGTTTTTGTTCCACCCTTTGTAGGAATGTCTGAAATGGAGGCAATGCAATGTCTTTTTTTTAAAATGTTAATGTTTCTTTATAGGAAAGAGATGTGTAATGTATTTTTCTTTGCACCATTGTTTGAATATTTGAAGAAGTGCTAAATAGTAGACTTCTTCCTTTTCTCCTGTGCCAGCACTCAGTTTTTGATGATTACTAAGAGTAGGTTTGAATGACATATCAAAGGGCAATTCACACCTTCAGCTTGGAATTTTCCAGCATGTATGTCTTTTGCAATATAGTATCTAAAATATAGAACTGAGCAACTTCTGAGAGAGAGATAGATGGTGTAAAAATACACTTCTCTTAGGGTAATATGTGCCCATCATATTTGTTTTCAAAACGTCCTGGCTTGTGGAATCAAAGGCCCAGATTTAAGAGGGCGTAGCGCCTCCTTGCCCCACATTAATGTCATTGTTTTACACTAATGTGGCCCAACAAGGCCAAAATTGCTGTGCTGGATTTACAAAGTGTTGCAATGCATGCATTGCCCCACTTTGTAACCCCTTGTGCCACATCATGGCAGCACCAAGCATAATGTCTGCAAGGGGGGCAGTTCACCCCCCCATTAGGGGGGTTGAAAATTGGCACAACAAAATCTAAAAGATTTCTTTGCATCATTTGTGCTGCATTTCTAATGCCTGCTCAGAGCAGGCATTACAAGGAAGTAAACCATTATTTATAATAAGGGTCAATGTGCCTTGCAGGATTAGCATCCAAATATTTGACACTAATCCTGCAAAGCACCAAACTAGCATCAACAATTTTGATGATAGTTCCCTAACTACTGCCGTGGTGTGCCATGTCTTAAATACTGTGCACACATGGTAGTGTTAGGGGGCTGCTAAGGGGCACAAGAAAAGTGGCGCTGCATTGGATGCAGTGCCACTTTTCTTAAATCTGCCCCAAAATGTGCAAGGTATTCCATTTACGGTAGGCTTTTCAAAACTTTTTGTTTGTTATGATGACAACCTAAACTAAACAACATAATAGCCCCTGATTTACCAAATAAACTTGAGGAAACCAAGTAGTCACATGCTTCATAGCTACTGCCCTCACAGTGAGATGACATTTAAAGGGTAAATCTGCATAATCTTTTACCGAAGAATTGCACAACAGGTATTTCTTTCCATAATTCCCTCATATCTATTTTTGCTGCCTTTGTGATTTAGGAAGTAACATAAAGTATAACTGGTGAAGAGTTATCTGCTACAAATTGTATGTACATGTTAGCATCGTACTATGTAGAATTAAAGAGTTGTAGTTGTTGATTCATTCTGTTGGTTGTGTTCTTCTAAGATTATAAGAGTTTTTCAGTGATTTGCAAGTAACTGCATGTCTTACAGATTACATTGAATTGCTGACTTTTCCTTTCTGTGGAATTACTCCAGGGAATCCAAAGTGACATGTTTCTTGTTTCACTCTTTTTGGGATGGCACAACTGAAAAACATTCAATACAATTTAGAACAGATTCATCAGAGTCATATCCAAACCTAGGTGCATCTTTTATTCAGAGAAGCTTATGAATGTGTGGTGCACTTCTTGCTTGATACTCTTTTCACCAAAAGAAATCTAGTAGTCATCCAACAGGATTTTTCCTTTTGTTGGTTAAGTAGTGAAGCAGATTTTGAATTTTGTGATTGAAATATCAACAAACATAAGCAAGATATAAAGCACATAATTTTGTGGAAATTTTACAGTTAATGTCTGGTATATTAGCTTTTGCTCTGGGACGAAATTCAAAGTACAGTTCAAGTACAGTTTAAAGTAATAAACCAAGTTGGTGGTCTTTAAATTCTGAATATTCATTTTAGTTCTTGTTATCTCAAAAACTAATATCCATTTGTCCCTCACTGACATGCCATAATGTTGATCAAGTTATATTGCCCTTCTTATAGATGGTCTGCTTGTTGTGTTCCTTTTCAACAAAATCCTGTGTTGCTATATTAGTAAAGCCAGTTCCAGTTCACATAACATGTGCAACAGCATTAGAAGTGACCGAAAGTTCACTTTCAATGAGTAGTGCAAAAAAGCATGGATCCTCTGAATATATTCTTGGACCTGAGTACTCAGATGCAGAAATTTGTACTGAATAATCATCATATCATCCACCTTTTTCAGTGGGAAATACATGTGGAAAACATCTTGCTTCTAGTGTTTTTTTTCAAACGCTAATCAGCTTTAGCTTCCTTCATCTTATATAGTTGTAAAGCATCACTCATCATGTCTCTGGAAAGTAGTGGGTTTATATTATAATGTTCATATACTTGTTCAGCTTCTTACTCAGTAATCTGTTCAAATTGTCTGGTTTGATTTTCTTTTCAAAATGATAAGTAAGTAGGCGAGATGAAGTAAGCCATATCCGGATTTTTAAAGTATATATTGTTTTTCTGAAGGTAATGTAATGCTTTTTGAACTTTATATATGCTTATTATTTCTTCCCAATTTGTTTTGTCTTTTGTAGGTACCCAAATGACTAAAAGCACTCAGGGCTACATGTACAAAGATTAGAAATAGTGACTTCCTAATTGTGATTTCCTGCAGAATGCAATTAGGAAATCAGCAATTCTTATGTATGAAACGCTTTTGAGTTTTATTTGTGATTCCAAGTGGGTTGCATATAGACCTACCTCCTGAATATTTATGAGCTAGGTCACAATTTGTGACCAATTCAAATTTGCAGCCATAATAGCGGTGGTGGCCTGCTGGTGTTAGCAGATCCCCATGTCTGTGATTGCTTTCAAATAAAGCTATTTTCTAACAGAGCCTGTTTTCCTTAAAAGAAAATGGGATACATTTGAAAAGAAAAACAAATAAACTTGGAATTTTCATTTTTTAAGAGTATGCAGTGGTACATGGGACCACTGCTGCTCTTAAACAAATATATATTTTACCAACCATTATTAAAGAGAAAGGTGTCCCTTGGGGACCCTACTCATCTGAAAATGGGTTTTAACCAGTTTTCAATTGTGAATGTTTTGCAACCACATTTCAGTCGCAAAGCATTCATACATACTATTCCGATTTGATGTAAGGAAGGGACTTCCTCAACAAGCCCCTTCTAAATACCCATTGTGAAACCTCAATTGCGAAACACAAATTGGGCTTTTTACATCCTAAAATATTTTTACAACCTCAAACGGCCCAATTGTGTGAATTTGGCCATTTGCAACCTCAACATTGCTTCAAACATCTAGCCCTATAGGTCAACTAAACGTTATTTTATTTTGCTTTCAATTCTAAGAGTGCTATTGTTTTTGCTACATTTAATGGTAAAAAAACAACTTTTCCTTTTAGTACGCACACTAATTCATGTTGCTGAAATATTCTAGATTCAGGTTGCATTCTAATATTGGTTTGAAAATAATGTACTGTTTAAATTAAAATGCTTTCATATAAATTCAGTTTCTGTAGTTTTGATGGTATTGGATACATTTCTAAAGTGTTAAGAATTTCATGTAGAGGTGTGAAGTTATTGTCTAGTTTTCCTAAACTGTAATTTCAGATTACATGATATTCACATAGATACATCCTTTTTTCGCAAATCGAAAGACAGTACGGTTTAGTCAGGTTTCCCCAAGCCAATTTATCTTTATTTTCTCTTTTTTCAAATAGATCAATCATTTTAACTAGCTTTTTATAATATGTTCTGTGGCCATACATGCAAGGCTGATTAGGTATTTCTGAAACTGTTTTTGAAGTTCAAGAACATCCATTCCGTAAATGGCAAGTACATTATTACATCATTTTGAGTGAAGACAACCTCTGGACAATTACTGTTCTCAGACAGTGAATCAAATTATTTAGATTGAATGTCGTTCATAATATTGATGACTTGTGCTGGATTATAGTGTAGTAGAGCAGACTTTAGCTGTTTCAATTACAGTATTGGTGTTTTCACATAGTGTAATGTCTGCACACATTTTCTTACTGTAGAATGATGTGTGGAGAGCATTTTTATATGATGGAATGTGGTGTTACATATGTGATTTCTAAAGCAACCCAAAGAATATTCTTGGAGGTTATTAATGGTCAGAAATGGGTGGATGCCTATGTTTTGTAGTAGTTTTCCTTTGTTTAAGTAGTGATGATATTTAAATGTTATTGGGAATTTCCTTTGCTTCTAAATGGATGTATCTCTGGTATGTCTCCCTGCAGCATTTCCATGTAAGTCTACATAACAGCAACATTCATGTGTGACTGAAAGCACACAGTTATTCTGTTGATAAAACACTCTTCGTAAAAGTATGGTTCAGTTCTTGACGTATGTCTCAAATTTCCCTGGAAAACGATGAAGAAGTTTAATATTGTTAGTTGGTTCTTGTGCACTTTATGTATTTTATAGGTAGAAATTGACCATACTAGGGTTTTGATGTGATGTTTGATGAAAATGAAGAGATTTTTTTCACCTGAAATGCTTTATCAACAATATGATGAACATAGTGTTTCTATGTGAGTTTCTTCTTTTTTCCTAATAAAAAGAACTGTTTGAAGCATATTTTTAAGTACACACGTTTCAAAATGTTTTACATGTATGGTCCTAATCTTGTTGTTCTAATCAAAGTGTATATCTTTGCTAAATAGGTAGCATTTTGTCTGTTGGAATGGCTAACTTTTGGCAATTGCTTCCTATTAACATTTTTATTGTAAGATTAGGGTGTGTAAAAACAGTAGGTCAATTTTCATTTCTTTTACAGGTTTGATTGTTTTTCTGTAGATGTTGACCTTCTCTTGGTTCAGTTATGTTTTTTTCCTGTCTCCATAGTATATTTTAAATGAATGCTTCTCCGGGTATTATTTTGTAGGCTTTGTCTTTAATGTAGGGCAATCTGTTGTAAAAGAGACATGAAGAACAATTGGTAACTGTAGTTATTGTCAAAATAGTTTTTGTAATTTTGCTAATTTAACATCCTGTATTACTTTTCAAACAGTGTTGAGGAAAGCCATATACATGTTTTATGCGGAAATATATAGATGGAGTTGATGTGGTTTAATTTTAGCAAAATCTCTGTTACATATTTGTGATAGTAATAGAGCTTTATTGCTTTTGAGAAGTCACCAAATTGGCTATGGTTCTGCTGTTATTTAGTGATATTGAGCTGTGTTGATAGACAACTTTGACTTATTAAGAAATTATATAATGCTCAACTTTTACATTGTATTTGTAATCTAGTGCTCTATTCATTTTCATACTTGTATGACCATAAATGAGTGTTCAGTAGTATTAGGCTGTATTTATAGCACAGTTTCTCCTAATAGCCAACTTCATGACATTTTATATAATATTTGTATGCAGTATCTATCTTTCTATTGGTTTTCATTTTCAGGTGTCCAAAAGCGGGTATTTCAAATGCCTTTCCATTAGTTGTGAAACTGACTTGCTGCAAACTAGTTTATATTCTTACTTGTTTTTCTGTTGTTGGTAGTATTGTGCCACATGAGTAGCCCAAATCATATTTAACTGAATCATGGACCTCATTCACAATTAAGTTTTTATAACTTTCCTACTGGCCAATCATAAAATACTGTTTATATTTCTTTGTATGGCTGTGTTTTCCTCACTGCAAAATGGTTTTTATGTGGCTTGTTGGGTACAGTTCAATTTTCTGGGCTTGAGACCATGCCAAGTAAGCAGTTTTTGAAGGTGTCTTAGTCCCTCATTACAAGTTTTGTGGTCTTTTGGCAAGACCGACGTGGTGGCATCCACCAAAAGACTGCCAGTGTTGGAAGTATCCTGCTCGCCGTAGTAAGAGTACACAAAGTATTCCACCCAAAAACAGCCACAAATCGGACACCGCTAGGACAGAGGAGGGCAGGAAAGAGGCAGTTGAACCACCTGTACTGCCACGGCAACAATGTTCCACCCATCAGATTATGACACACAAATCAGAGAGCGGTCATTCCATGGCAGAAAACCACTAGCGGTCTGAACTGCCACACTCGAACACACTCCTGTCAGTATACAGCACCACGTTGGACAGTTCAAAAACCGCACACCGGACACACATCCACCCACCAAGCACACCTACTCACAGCACTATATAATAGACCCTCACACAACCCACAATCCTTTGGGCAACTAACAAATTACACATACCCCGAGAAGCCACAATGCAAACATAAAGCACATATACACCATAGGTACTCATACACTTCATAGCCACCACACACCTCACCACAGCACCACCAACACCATACACACATCACAACTAAACACAAACACCACCATCTAACACCCCCACCCCACCAAGCACCTTACACTATACCCCACAACACAACACTCCCCCGTCACAACACAACCACCATGTCAAGCCCAAAACACCCACGCTTCACCGATGAGGAGTTGTGGGTCATGGTTGATGAAATCCTCAGGGTAGAGCCATAACTCTTTGGAGCACAGGAATAGCAGGCCTCCATTGCCAGGAAAATTGAGTTATGGCAGGGACTAGTCAACAGGGTCAACTCAGTTGGCACGCATCTATGCATAGGAGAGGGCATCAGGAAGAGTTGGAGTGACCAAAAGGGGAAGGTGCGTTCCTAGGCATCCAGGCACCAGCTGGTGGTGATCAAGACTGACGGTGGCTCTCCACTACCTCCCCCAGAGTTCACATCCTGGGAGGAGAAGGTCTTGGACATCCTGCATCCTGAGGGACTGACTGGAATACCTGGAGGAATGGACTCTGGTGAGTAACTAACATACCCCTGCCAGTAATTCATCCTGTCTAGCATGCTTCCTCACCACCCAATCACTCCCCAAATCACAACATCTCACAATAAAACTCCCACCTACTTACCTAATGCCCCTTTCCTGCATGCCACACTGCCACCCTTCCCCAAATGTCTATACACTCCCTGTCAAGTATACGGATAGCACTGCCAATAACAATAACTATGACTCCCACAATTCACTAGCCCATCCAACACATAACCTGCATTGTGGATGTCACATAACAGCTTTTGAATGTATGACAATTGCACTAGCCACAGCAACTGGATGTCCTAACTGTGGACTACTACATTTTAATGACAGCAATGCAATGGCACTACACAATGGTAAACTAACCTAGACAGAGACAAGGCATGGTCACCAATCCAAAGGGGCACTAATCCAGACACAATACCCTGAAATGGACCAGTCCTGCCCATGACAGTGAGGAGGTATACTCAATGCACAACAGGCACAGACAGGACGAACAACTTTGCATTCACACATTATCACCTCCCATTTATACACCATGCTGCAATGTACAGCCATTCTAAATCACATACCTAGCAAGCCAGAATGCCCATCTGCTAACAGGGCAAACCTGCCTTGTGAACCGTCACACAGGAACACAACCAACCCACTGAGCTAAAGTGCCCAGGCTTGATGCAAACAAGCCCAAGGAGCATGATACACATGTCTTAATCCACCATCCACAAACAGTGTTAGCAGTGCTGCACCTGTCAATGCCATTGCTGGGAATCAAGCCAAGCTACTGTGTGCATCAGACTAACAGACAACCATACACACCTACAACATGTAACTTTCTCATACTCTATCCACAGGTACCCCTTCAACAGCAACATTGGAGAGGTTTCCAGAGACTGCCAGCCCTCCTCAGGAAGAAGGCTGCAGTGAAGACAACGGCGCTGGATGGGGCACCCAAAAAAGGCATCTGACCAGGAACCCATCTCCCAAGTCCTGGAAGCATATCAACTATTGCAGGACAGTATTGCCCAATCATAACCATGATGGGGGAAGAACAGCGGTGGTAGAGTGAATACCACCAGGAGGTAATGCAGCAGTGGCAGGCCCACAATGCCACCATGGCCACCATTGAAGGGGTGCTCAAGGAACCTCAACACCACCATGAGTGCAACCTCCATCCACCAGCAGGCCATTTCAACTGCCCACATCACACCTGAGCCTTCTACAACTACCGCTGCTAGTGGAATGGATGCCCTGCCGGAGGAGACACAGGCATCAGGCACCCCTCCCTCTGTAGCTTGAGAAACCCCCGCAAACATGGATGTTCATCCAGACATATGGCTGGAGCAGATGCCAAGACCAAAACCACTGCCAAGAAGTGACTTTAACCTGATAGCTCTCCCTTGTGTGCCACTGAGACAACCTGTTGACTGTTCAATGGCTAAACTCCATTTTCCCATGGACCATGGATACAGGACCTGTGCTACTGTGCCACCTACTCTCAGGATTTCTTCTACCATGACCCCACTCATTACCTGAATGTCACTCAATTCACAAGAAACATAATTGTTCACAGCCACCTCATAGGTGTATTTATGGGTATAGTAACAAAAGTAGGTTTACTTATCTGTCAAAGTGGAATGGGCCACAATCCAACAGGCAGTGCAAAGGACTGCAGAGGGAAGTATCCTCTGGAGCAGACACAGTACAACGGATGTGTGTAGGGCCAATGTAAGAGAGTCGCTAGTCTTGCCACACAGCAGAGTAAATCTACACACCCAGCCTACAAAAAGAACATTTCAGAGATCACTATGAGGATAGGAGGCATGGTGACAGCTAAAGCACATATGTAGTCCATAGTGGACA